>NC_133618.1:640643411-640943411 GCF_048593235.1 Sminthopsis crassicaudata | reverse complement strand
GCAGGTGAGATACTTTACTAAAATTTGTAAGAAGGGGTGTTTGATAGTTTGGGTTGGAGTTGAGATTTCCTTAAAGAGGCTCAGAACTGTAACTTCATATCTGATTCCCTAAAATTTGGTCTGGGTAAAAGGCCTTGCCTGGGAACTCTCTTCCCACTAAGACAGTGGTAGAAAGGGAGGGAGAAGAAACCTGAGAGGAAGTGCCCTAGGCACATTTGAAACATTTTCCTGATGCCCTATCCCTTCCCTCCCCATCTCTTGCAGTGTAGCCTAAGTTTGCTCTTTTCTTCTTTGGGGCTGTTGGTCTTCTGGTAACTGTTCCCTTTTGCCCTCATTTACATGGTTCTAGGCATTGTGCACATTGCCATTTACTTCTCACTTCTGAATTTTTCATATCCATTGTTCCTTGTGGCTCAATTGTATCCCATTACATTCTTGTAGCATGGTTTTACTTTTTACCAGTAGAGAGCATCTCCACTGCTTCCAGTTTGCCACCACTGAAGTACTCCAGCAGCCCCACTGCTGGAAGGTCACAATATTTCTATATTGCAGTTTGCTTTTCCTTCTGTTGCCACATGTCTCAGTTGGGAGAACCTTTTAGAATCACTGTAGACCTCTGAAATGTTGCTTCCCAACCCTTGTCCCAGGGAATCCTAGGTAGATCCAGTGCAGATTCTAATTTGGAAAGGCCCTTCAGTTCTTCATTTTACACACAAAAAGAACTGAGGAGCTGAAGAGTGAAGTAGCTAGGCTTGAGGTGCCTCGCCAGGCATAGGCTTTCAACCCTGTGCCCTTTCCACTCTGCCCTCCTCCATGGCATTTGGTTGTTCTACCCGCCTGGTAAGTTAGAAATGCCTCCTTCTTGGCTGGGCTTGCTGTCCTAGTAGATAAGAGCCTTCCAAGTTGTTGATTTGAAAAGAGTATTGTTAAATAGAGATAATAGTTCTTTTAAGTGGAGTTCCTGGGTGGCCTTTACGGTCATTTGGTTCAAAGCAGTGGGCTCTTCTTCCTATTGGCCAATACTAAAACAAGAATCATTTTAGCGCTTGCATTGCCAGTGAGGCCCTGGGTTCAGGGAGTCCCTTTCTGTGAAGCTTTGCACGTACTTAAGGCTGCAGAATTGCCCAAGGCCCATTCCTGTCCATCTAATTCTGAATGGCCCAGAGTCTGCACTGTGGTCCTGCTTCTCTTGGATGTCCCAAATGGTACAGAGCCTAACTTGCGGCTGTTGACACATGGTCCAGTGATGTGTCGTGATTTCTGCTGGAAAGAATAGGATTGTGCAGAGAGAGCCACTGTCTATACCAGCTTCTTTATTCCTTATCCCTTTTCTGCTTGTCAGCTGACCGTAGCAGGAATAGCTTTATCTAAATAACCCTGAGAAAAACACATAGCCCTCAATTGAAAGATTGGTGGGTAGGGAATAATCTGGCCTTTTGGAGCAGATGACTCTGCTGTCTTTTAAGCACTCCAGGCATTCTGTATTTATTTGGGAGAGTATATATTAGAATTTTCATCTAGAAATCCCTAGATGAATTGATAGGTAGCCTATCAGCAAAATTTTCAGGCTTTCTAAATTTTAAGTTTGAAATTTTTTTCTTATTGCTTATTTGATTCAAGAGAGCTTATTAAAATGATTAAATTGTAGTTTTCCTATATGACTCCACTTTTTTGCCAGATAGGAGCCAAGGGTAGGGAATTGGAAAGGATTATTGAAGCATTGAAGTGCCTTACCTTTGTAATGACTGTTTCCCTCTTTTTTAGGCTCAGTTATCACTGGAATTACAAAGGGATAGCCACATGAAACAACTCTTGCTTATTCAGGAGAGGTGGAAAAGGGCAAAGCGGGAGGAAAGGTGGAAAGCACAGCAGACTCCCGATGGAACCCCTCAGCTTCTGACGCCGTGCAAGATGGCCGAGGATGGGTCCGAGGGTCACAGTGTGCCTAGATCTCAGCAGTTTAGTCCTGCTGCGGTGCCGGGGGTCTTGGATAGGGACCCAGACACTCTACTTTTTCTCCTTCAGAAGAGGAAAGACCCGTCAGAACCATGCCCCGGCAGCAAAGTCCCGAAAGATGACAAGACTACCATAGAAGAACAGGCAACCAAGATCGCCGATCTGAAGCGACACGTAGAGTTTCTCGTGGCCGACAATGAAAGGTTGAGAAGAGAAAACAAGCAGCTCCGTGCTGAAAAGGCCAGGCTCCAGAAGGCTCCCCTCGAAAAGGAATTGGATGTAGATGCTGACTTTGTAGAAAAATCTGAATTATGGAGCCTGCCTCCCCCTTCAGAGACTGCTTCAGCCTCTTCTACCTGGCAGGAGTTTGCAGCAAACACAGGGAAAGCCAAGGACATTCCCATCCCCAACCTTCCCCCCTTGGACTTTCCGTCCCCAGAGCTCCCACTTCTAGAGCTCCCTGAAGATATTCTGAAAGGACTTATGAATAGTTAAATGGAAGGTCACAAGAGGCTACAACGGTGGTGGTAAGAGAGAGGAAATCATACAGTTCAAACAGCAAAAAGGGAAAACCACGAAGCTAGGGATGGTCCGGTCCCGGTGAAGGATCACCGGACGGACCACTGTAGGAGAAGGGGGCCTGGCCACAACGTAGAGAACGGTCACTGTGAAGCATACGGTGCAGCCGAGGAACTGACCGGGGCTGAGGGAGCTGGAGCCGGCAAATGCTAACCTCGGAGGGTCTGTTTCTCCCGATTCAAACCAAATGGCGACCCGGAATCACTTTTCAAGCAGCAGTTATTTTCCTTCTCTTAACTTCAGGGTTATGCTATATGTAATAATTAATCTATAATGCCATAAAGGATAATGCAAAATCGAATTAATACAGGAGCCCGGGGCTGGCCTTGTATTGGAAAGATGCTTTCTATCATGCATTGACTGCATGCATTTTGTTATGCACAATTTATTAATTCTAATAAGGCGTGCCAGTCACACGCCTTCCTAGATGATCCTCCATGTGCCACACTTTGCACTACTCCTAACATGATGATAACCTCAAGACTATCAGGAGAAATGTTTAAATTTCCACTTTATGAAGAAAGGAACCAAATTATTAGTTCTGCTTTTTTTTTCCAATTATCAGTTTACATAATTAATCAGGGTGCATCATAAGTTTTAACTTTTCTGTTTGCTGTATTAAAATGTTATGCATCATTTAAAAAACACCCAAGGAATTATCCCTTTGTTTTGAATGGTGCATGAATGGAAGTAATGCTAGTTGGCAGTATTTGATTGCAAGAAATCAATAAAATAATTGTGTTTTATTACATTTGTTGAATCTGATTGGCCGAGAGAAGGCACATTCAGTGTTACTCCTCTCATCTGTAGAACTGTTGAAGCATTGAGTCCACTCCTTCCAACTGAGGCTGCCTTCATCTGTTCAGGTGCGCGAAGTAAATAGAGATTCCTTGGGGTTGGTGACGTTTCTCCCCTTGTCCCTTACTGCCGTTGTGCTCCTACTTGGCAGCGGTGTCATCTAGCACTGAGGATAAGCCTTCATGTCCCCAGGAAAGCAATCCTTCATATGAGCTGGGGAGACAGTCACTGCACATGACCTGTTCTTCCATGTCTACCGATGCTGTTTCCTGTGTGTTTCTAGCATTGGCAGCTTTTCTTTTTTTCTTTTTGGTTATTTTTTTTAAATTTTATAATTATAAAATTCTTTTTTGACAGTATATATGCATGAGTAATTTTTTTTTATAACATCATCCCTTGTATTCATTTTTCCAAATTTTCCCCTCTCTCCCTTTACTGCCTCCCCTAGATGACAGGCAATCCCATACACTTTACATGTGTTACAGTATAACCTAGATACAATATATGTGTGTAAATCCCATTTTCTTGTTGCACGGTAAGAATTGGATTCCAAAGGTATAAGTAACCTGGGTAGATAGACAGTAGTGCTAATATTTTACATTCGCTTCCCAGTGTTCCTTCTCTGGGTGTAGTTATTTCTGTCCATCATTGATCAACTAGAAGTGAGTTGGCTCTTCTTTATGTTGAAGATTTCCACTTCCATCAGAATACATCTTCATACAGCATTGTTGTTGAAGTGTACAGTGATCTTCTGGTTCTGCTCATTTCACTCAGCATCAGTTGATTTAAGTCTCTCCAGGCCTCTCTGTATTCCTCCTGCTGGTCATTTCTTACAGAGCAATAACATTCCATAACCTTCATATACCATAATTTATCCAGCCACTCTCCAGTTGATGGGCATCCATTCATTTTCCAGTTTCTCGCCACTACCAAAAGAGCTGCCACAAACAGGTCCCTTTCCCCTCGTCAGTATTTCTTTGGGATATAAGCCCAATAGCAGCAATGCTGGGTCAAAGGGTATGCCCAGTTTGATAACTTTTGGGGCATAGCAGTGGCAGCTTTTCACACAGTGAACAACAGGATGACAAAGTGAGTCACTCAGAAACTACCTAATTTCTTTTTCCTCTCCCTCCAAGACCAAAACCAGATGCAACCAGGAGGATCGAATAGGAAAGGCAGAAGGTTAGAAATGCCATTGGAGTTTTGAATGTCTCACATCGTCTTTTTTTTTTTTTTAAGTTATTTTTATTTATTTTTAAAGTTTTTTATTTTCAAAACATGCACAGATAATTTGATTACATTGATTCTTGTATAGCCTTGTGTTTCAGGTTTTCTCATTACCCTATCTACTCCCCTAGATGACAAGCAATTCAGTGTATGTTAAACATTCCATCAAGTCTTCAAGCACGTTTTCTCCATAATGGGGAAAATGGTGAGAAGTCCAGGACTAGTCTGGACCTTCAGGGTTCCATCAGTCTTGTCATCTGCCCTCTGCACATGGTGGCTCAGCCTCAGGTCCTTGGACTCAACACTGCCTTCAGGGTGGGTTTTTTCCAGGCAAGTCAATAATTGAGCTCCTGTTTTGCAAATATAGCACTTGGTTTTTCTCACAGACTATGGAGTAAAGAGGTGTCAAATACCAGAGATGGCCCATGACAGTCCCAGGTGTGTCCCAAATCAGATCAAAATCTAAAATGTAATTGGGAATATTTAAAAAATAAAAGTGCAGCAAAACACAGATAATGTTGTAGAGGGTAGAGCACTGGCCCTGAAGTCAGGAGGACCCGAGTTCAAATCCAGTCACTCTTAGCTGTGTGAGCCTGGGTGGTCATTTAACTCCAGTTACTTGGGGAGGGGGAAGTAAATGTACAGCCCAAAGTGATCCTTCTGGAAAGATTTATGTGCCCTATTTCTTTTGTGGGAGTTGCCACCATTGCCTGAGAGTATATCTATCCTTTTTACTGGGTAGGGCAGTAAACGGAGCCCCAGAGAGGCTACGAGATTGGCCACACTCTGGTGAGTATGTGGGAAGCCTTAGAGGAACTATTGAAGATCTGGGCTTGATGTCTAACCTCTAAAAGCTGGTTCTCCAGTTAACATCTCTACCTCTTGTTCTCCCCCTCATCGTGAGGCAAGTACATTTGGCCAAGTTATTCTCCCTCCCACCCTGAAAAGCTGGGATTGGGAATCCAGAGTCCCTGCTCTGCTTCTCGCCTGCCCCAAGGTTCTGGAAGCTTATGCTGGGAAGGCTTCGAGTCCCTGCTGCCAGTAACTGCCCCATAGCCACAGCTCAAGAGCCAGGCCTTGTGGCAAGGTCACCAGAAATGTAGCCATCAGGAGGGGGAGGTCGGGGCCACTACAAACCCATAATTTGATAGGAAGTTTCTGTTTTTAGGGAGCCTTTGTAAACAAAGCAGAGTTTGTCTTGTCCTTATCTCTGGGAAGTCTGTCAGTAAAGACTGAACTTCAGAAAAGCCTCATTGCTCAAGAAAATGAACTAATAATAGCATTTATTTGACACTTTTCTTAAGTTATCTTGATTCTTAGAACAATCCAGCAAAGTGAGTGCTATTTTTAGTCTTAAAGGCTGAGAAAAAAGGCTTATACATAAGGAATATTCAAACTCCTGTCTGGCTCCGATCAGAGCTCTCCATCCTGTGTCTCTGCTGCCTGTCCCTGCCCTCCTTGCCCTGGGTTGTCTAAACGACCTGTTGCAGCTAAACCAAAAAGTTAGTTAATCATGAAGCCCTAAATGGTTTTGTTTACCACTTAAGAGTGCTTTCTACTATTTCACAGTTCACCATGATCAGGTGGGTCATAAAGTCAGTACAAAAGAGACCCAAGATGGCAAATAACTTTGATTTAAACAGAATGTTTTTGCTTTGCAAAGTGCTCTCTGAAATGTCCTATTACAAAGGAAGTATATAAGACCAGAAGGGGGGGAAAAAACCTCAAGCAAACAACCAACAGCACAAAAAAGATGAAAATAGCGTGCTTCGATCCTCATTCAGTTGCCCTAGTTCTCTCTCTGGATGTGAGGGGCTCTTTCCATCCCACGTCCATTGGAATGGCCTTGAATCACCGTCTTGTTGAGTAGAGCCCGGTCCCTCACAGCTGACCGGCACAGAGTCTCCTTGTTGCTGTGCGCCATGTTCTCTTGGCTCTTCTGAACTTTGGTTTCCCTGTTTTACAGAGAAGGCACCAGGCTCAGAAAGATGAAGCGGTTTGCCCCAAAGTCATGCAGCTGAGTTAGTGTGTGAGAGAAGGTTCATTTATATGTTGACTATTTCCAAATTATCCCCCTTCCCACTCTCAGATAAGTACAAGGCTCCAGTTCCTGTTGAACCCTTTCTCAAGTCACCTAAACTAGCCCTTCTTTGCTATGAAAAGAATATTCTGCTGGAAAATGGAGGCCATCCCTCTGAAACTACTCTATCTAATCCTGAACTCTGGAGCATCTCAGCATGGGTCTTTATTCTTCTTTGCTCCAGCCATGCAGGAGGAAGGTGATCCCATTCCCTCGCCTCCGAGTTTGCCCATGGCCTCTCTTCTAAACTTCAATCTCTCCTTATTCATAAATTCCTCCCTTACTACTTGAAAACAGTTACAATAACCGACAAAACCCTAAATTCTAACCCCTCAAATTGAGATCCTACTGTAATCTTCCCTACCAAATAGAAATGGGGTACAGTAAAAGGTACAAGGATTCTTGTGATCTGCGTGTTGATGTAGAAAAGCAACTATTGACATTTCATTCTATTGTACATTTATTTTTCCCCAACAGGTTTTAATCTGGTTCTGTCCTGGGGAGCCTTCCTGGCCCGTGGCACTTATTGGACCCTTCTTTTCTGCAAGCCTTGCCTCTGCTTAGTTCCCTTCCACTTCTTAACCCCTTGCACTCTGGCTGCCAAGGTCACCAGCGCTCTTGCCGGCTAGATTAGGGAACTGACAAGTACCTGATGGGCCAGGATGAGAGGAAAGGGTCAAGGATGTCGTCTAGAAAAGGGTCTGAAGAGTGGTCCTAGAGAGAGAATTGGGGGAGCGTTGCTATGGGAACCTGGAGAAGAGGTCTGAGGAGGAGGGGGCAAGGATAAACTTATGGAGCTCCCTCTCCATGTTATCTGCCCTCTGCTCACCAAGAGCTCAGTGAGTTTCAGCACCTGGTTCCTAATCTACCCAACTCTTGCCATCTCAGTCACTTGTGTATACGGACTGAGGCTTTCCCAGCCAGCTCCCCTCCTCCAGTTCCCATCAATCCCCACAAGGGGCTCTTCCCCTTTCTTCACTCTTCCACAGTTGGACTTATTTTGGGCTAATCATTCACATGTTACACTGTTGTGTTCTTGAACTTTGAAACTCCTTTATCTGATCATTTTCTTTCATTCTGTCGGCTTGCTGCCTCTGCCCTGGTCTTTAGTCCCTCCACCTTTCACTTTTTGACTTTTTGCCCCTATACTGTTACTTTCCTCCCCTCCCTCCCATTGACCTCTTGCTGAAGCAGTTTAATTCTATGCTGTTTTCTCCACTTTCACCTCTTATCCTATTGTTGATCTCCATACAAAATCCCAAACTTGGATTACTTTCACCATTTACATGCTTGCCCCCCTCCCCCCCCTTTGCCTGTTTTGGAATGGAGCTAAGGACATCATTCCTTCCAGCACTTCCCTGATTCACTGTCCCACTGCTCGCGGCGCCTTCTCTGGAACCCGCTCCCTTCCTCTGCTCAGCTAAGGACTTAGCAGAATGCACTGAAAAATAGTCAGTCCACCAATGGCTTTCACTTTGCTTTTCCTCATACTGTGTCACACAAATGACCCCAGAGGGAATCTCCTTTCCCAACGGATTGCCCCAACTTTTTTATAGCTTTTTATTGACAGTACACATGCCCGGGTAATTTTTTACAAGATTATCCCTTGCACTCCCTTCTGTTCCAACTTTTCCCTTCCCTCCCTCCACCCCCTCCCTTAGATGACAAGCAGTTTTATACATGTTAGATATGTTATAGTATATTCTAGATACAATACATATGTGCAGAATCGAACAGTTCTTGTACAAGAAAAATTGGATTCAGAAGGTAAAAGTAACCTGGGAAGAAAAACAAAAGTGCAAACAGTTTACACTCATTTCTCAGTGTTTCTTCTCTGGGTGTAGCTGATTCTGTCCGTCATTGATCAGCTGGAAGTGAGTTGGATCTTCTTTATGTTGAAGATTTCCACTTCCATCAGAATCCATCCTCATACAGTATTGTTGTTGCAGTGTACAGTGATCTCCTGGTTCTGCTCATTTCACTCAGCATCAGTTCATGTAAGTCTCTCCAGGCCTCTCTGAAATCATCCTCCTGGCCATTTCTTACAGAACAATAATATTCCATAACCTTCATAGACCACAATTTATCCAATTGATGGGCATCCATTCAAAACCCCCCAACTTTTATCCCCATTGTGTTGGCTGGGCTGCTTGCCTCCTGTCCCTTCCTGCCTTCTCTGTTGCTTACAAAGGTTTCCATGTTTTCCTCATTAAAAAAACAAAAATTAACCCCTGGCCCTGGAGAGCTCTGCTCACTGCTGTCTCCACTAGCTCTTCCAGGCCAACTTTACCATCTTGTCTACACTCGGTGCGCCGCCCCCTCCCCTTTTCACTTGCTCTTAAACGCATTGCAATCTAGAGGTGAAAGGGATTCGGAGACAGATGGGGGGGGGGAGCTCTGCTCTGGGACGCTGGGAAGGGGCTTGAGGGGGGAGATCCCCAGCTGGAGGGGGGACGGCCTGCCCCAGGGTGCTGCTCCTCCAGGAGACAGCAGAAAGGCTCGGGAGGGGGGGACAGAAGGATGAGTCCGGAGGAGGAGGAGGAGGAGGAGGAGGAGGAGGAGGAGGGCTGCTGGAGGGCCAAGACGTTCCCTCAGCAGGAGGGCGGGAGGTAAGACTGGAGGGCTGCTCCACGTAAAGGGGTCTGCGGGGAGGCGGCAGCACGTCCAGGCCAGCCACGTTCCCTCGGATGACGCGCCCTCCGTGGCGGGCCCAGCTGTCCTTCTCCTGGCCGCCCCCTCCCCTCTGGTTCTTCGGAGCCTGAGCTCCCGTTAAGGCGGCCTGCACAGCTGGGGCGTTCTGCCCTGGACAGTGATTTGGCAATGACGTGTGTACCCGTTTCCCCGATGGAGCATTTCGTGTCTCCCGGCCCCGGGTCGCCCAGCCCCTCAGATTGGAGATGATGATCTCCCCTTTTGGAGCCAACCCAGTAGAAAAAGCTCCGGGCAGGCGGGCTCCCTTTCTTGGTCTTCAGTTATCTCCTCTTAAATCCCAAGTGTCTGGCCGCGCCATTGTCGCTGCCTCCGGCAGGCTGTCCCCGGGCTCCAGGGCAGATTGCCCCCCTCGGCCCCGGAGCCCAGCGAGTGCCTGTGGACGGGCCTGAGCTCCGCAGCTTGGCGCCCGGCTTTGGGCGCTCCCTCTGGGGAGTTTGTCACCGTCCCACGGATTGGGGACTTCCCGTCCCCTGCACTGGGCTCGTTGTGGGGGGATGGGCTCCCTCTCGGGCGTGTGGGGCTTGTCCACTGGACATGGAGATTTCTGGAAGGCAGCTGTGGGGAGAGCCTGGATGGGAGAGAGGTGAGGGCCGGACACACAGAGCTGGACCATGGGAGCTGCTGAGGGCACAGGTATGGAGAAGAAAGCGCCTTTGGGGCCATCGTCAGCCCAGGACCAGGAGGCGCTTAATGTATGCTTGCCTTCCCCAGCCCAGGACAAGGACGAGGAGGCACTTCATCAATGCTCCTTGACTTGACTGTAAGATGAAGCTGGCGCATAATGTATGCAGAGCTTAGTCAGCTCTGTAAACACGAACTCTTAGTAACATCTCTGCGGGGCTGGAGTTAGTCCCTGAGAGGAAGCTACATAAACAACTGGGGAGGGGGTGGGGGGCTAGCCCACTGCCCCGCATACAGCAAGTGCTTACTAAATGTTGGACATCATTGGTTCTAGTTTGACCAGGCCAATGGAATGGGGAGGGGGGGCAGCCTCTATTTGGGGGGGGCGGAGGGGAGGAGAGAAGAAATAGACAGACACAGGAGACAGAGACAAGAGACAAACATTCAGAGAGAGACAGACACAGTGAGACAGGAAACGCACAGAAACAGGAGATGGAGAGAGACAGGAGACAGACGGGAGATAGGAAAGAGACAGACAAGACAGACAGACAGACAGGAGATGGAGACAGAGAGACAGTGACAGAGACAGAGAGGCAGACAGGAGACAGAGAGACAGAGACAAGAGATGGAGACAGAGAGACAGCAGCCGGACGGAGGGAAGATGTGTGCCTGTGTTTGTCTCTGCGTCTGTGTGCATGTCTTTGCGCGCGCGAGAGAGACCCTCAGGTTTGCGCGGACCGCGCGCCCTGCCAGGGGTGCCGGGGGCGGCCACACGCGGCCGCTCTTTGTCCAACAGCGCCATCTGGCGGCCATTCTCGCCCCTGCCCCTGCCCGTGGCCCCTCGGCCCCTAAATCCCCCTCCAGTTTTGGCATCGTTTCCCCCCTCTCTTCCCCCCCCATCGCTCCCCGAGCCCCCGGGGCTGGCTCCTGACCTCGTAGCCCTCACCACGTCCGTCCTGGCCTAGCAGGAGTGACTAAGCATTTGTTAAGCGCCTACTGTGTGCTCGCAAGGCATGCCTCCCCCCTCCCCCAACAACCCTGAAACTCAGGCGTCCTCCTCCTCCTCCTCCTCCTCCTCCTCCTCCTCCTCCTCCTCCTCCTCTTCTTCCTTTTCCTCCTCCTCCTCCTCCTTTTCCTCCTCCTCCTCCGCCTCCTCCTCCGCCTCCTCCTCCTCCTCCTCCTCCTCCTCCTCCTCCTCCTCCTCCTCCTCTTCCTTTTCCTCCTCCTCCTCCTCCTCCTCCTCCTCCTCCTCCTCCTCCTCCTCCTCCTCCTCCTCCTCTCTTCCCCCCCCCCTCCCCCCGTTTTCGGGAGGTAGGCGGGGGCCTGCTCGGGTCTCTCACGGCTGGGAAGTGTGGAAGGCAGGATTCGCACTCAGGGCTCGCTGACGGCTCCGGCCCTGGGGCAGTCCCCATCATGGGGACGGAAGGAGCCGAGCCGCCGGGACCTCTTTGGTCGGTTCTAGGAAACAGGCCTCCGGTTTCGGGGGGCTCTGAGGCTCAGAGAGCTGGAAGGGCAGCCCCGCCCGGGCGGGCAGCTCCGAATTCAGATCCTGCCCCACGGGCGTAGAGCAGCTGTGAGGACCCATCAGGGCGGCTTCCCCTGGTGCGTCTCCATGTCCCAGGAATGACAGCGCCGTCTCCCCCTCCCCCTGTCCCTCTCTCTCCCCTCCCCCCAGTGACGCGACCCCAGGGGAGCATCCCTGGCGCAGCGGAGTGGGGGAGGGGAGGGCCTCAGGGTGCTCACAGTCTAAAGATCTGGGGCTCGCTCAGGGCTGGATGTGGATGAGGATTCCTCCCTCTCACAGCCCGGCTCGGAAGGAGCGGAGACAGACTGTGCTCAATTCTGGGTAAGAATGAGAGGATCTTTGCATTTTGCAAACATTAAAACATACACAGGGGCAGCTAGGTGGCGCAGTGGAAAGAGAACCCACCCTGAAGTCTGGAGGACCCGAGTTCGAATCTGGCTTCAGACACTGAACACTTTCTAGCTGTGTGACCCTGGGCAAGTCACTTAACCCCAACTGCCTCAGCAAAAAAAACCCAACAAAAACACTGTATAAAGTCCAGCCACCCTGAGCTCCATTTTAGAAATGACTCAAGTCCCATGTGTGGCAGACTTGCAGCTGGAAGGGGCCTTAGACCAGCAGGATTAGAACTCGGGACCTGCCCCTCCAGAGCCCACCCTCCCTTCCCTGCAGCCCACCGCTGGGCCACAGGTAGCCAGGAGTGGCCTGACCTAGATCTGGGGCTCTTCCTTCTAGTTTTGATGGTAGAGCGGGAGAGCCCGCTGGGCTGAGTTCCAACTTTTTGGGACCAGAGTGGGCTGTGGAGGGGGACATGGCCCCCAGTATCCCTGGGCTTGTGCAGAGCCTCCCTCCTGCTCCCCAGAAGAGGGTATCCTCCACTCTCACTGACCTGCAGGGGCGTTCTGGGATCTGACAAGTCGCTCACAAAGCTCTTGACCAGGAAGATCTCATTTGAGCGTCCATCTTGGTGGTCACTGGCATTCCCACTGGGCTCCCTTGGGCTTATGTCCTGGGCAAAACCCCAGCCTCCTCTGCTTCCTTTCCTCAGCTATGAAGTAGGGGGAGGACAGCGCCTCCCTCCCAGATCAAATGGGATCATATTTGCAAAGACTTTAGCACACAGTAGGTGCATAATAAATGCTCGTTTTCTCCTAGTTTCCAGATGGGGGGATTGGGGCTCCCAGGAGTTGTCTATGGGGAGTAAGCCTAAAACCCGGGTTGTCGGCCCTGCCCACTCACAGAATCTCGGACTCTGGAATTGGAGGTATTTTGACCTCCGGGGACGCCTGCCCGAGGCTCCTGGTCACCGGGCTTCTGCTCGGCCACCTTTCTGGAGAGGCTGCCCATTGCTCTGGGAGGGCTCCGGCCCAAGTCTGCCCAGATCTGGGCCTCTTCAAGACCAGGTAGGTTCAAGTCCTGGTCCCCAAGACCCCCACTGAAGAGATTAAGGAACGGATCCTTTACCTCTGATTCTCTGCGTCCCAGGGCAGCGTTCTTGTGGAAGCAGCCAGAAGTTCTCCTCCTCCGGGCTGCCTTTCCTCGGGCAGGCAAAACTACCTAAAATCCAGATCCCGAACCGAACCAACACAATGTCATGGCCTGCGTGCCCTCGGAGGTTGCAGGCTCAATTCCAGGCCCCCCAAAGGGCCAGTCATGCAGCTGATTTGGTTCCCCAATGCCATAAAAGTTGTGTTTATAGTATATTAAGTATGCAATAGCATGTTGACTTTATTTTTTTAATACATTTTTTATTTGATTCCATTTTTTATATTAAAGGTATTTATTTTTCAAAACATGTGTAGACAATTCTTTTAAAAACTTTATTAAAGCTTTTTATTGACAAAACACATGCATGGGTAATTTTTCAACTTTGACTCTTGCAAAAACTTCTTTTCCTTCCTTCCCCCCACCCTCTCCCCTAGATGGCAGGTAGTCCCATACTTGTTAAATATGTTAAATACAATATATGTATACGTAGTTATACAGTTATTTTGCTGCACAAGAAAAATCGAATCAAGAAGGGAAAAAAAACTGAGAAAGAAAAGAAAATACAAGCAAACAACAGAAAGAGTGAGAAGGCTATGTTGTGGTCCACACTCAGTTCCCATGGTCCTCTCTCTGGGCATAGATGGCTCTCTTCATCACTGAACACATGGAACTGGGTTGAATCAGCTCATTGTTGAAGAAAGCCGTGTGCATGGACAATTCTTCAACACTGACCCTTGCAAAATCCTGTGTTCCAGGGTTCCCCCTTCTCCCGCCCCCTCCCCTAGATGGCAGGTAGTCCCCTATATATGTTAAACATGGTAGAAATATAAGTGAAATTCAATATATACAAGTGTTCAATAGTATCATACCTAAAAATATTGTACATACCTTAATTTTATTAATTAATAGCTTTTTATTGACCAAACATGCATGGGTAATTTTTCAACACTGACCCTTGCAAAACCTTCTGTTCCAACTTTTCCCCTCCTTCCCCCCATCCCTCCCCTAGATGGCAGGTAGTCCCATACATGATAAATAATAGTACAAACCTTAATTAAAAACACTTTCTTGCTAACAATGCTAATCACAATCTGAGCTTTCATCTTTTCTCCAGGTAGAGGGTCTTGCCTCCATGATGATGGCTGCTGACTGATCAGGGTGGGGGGGTTGCCGATGGTTGAATAACTCTGGGAATTTCTTAAAATAAGACAGATTTCTCATTGCTTGACTCTTTCAAACCCTTAGATACATTGTAAGGTTATTAATTGACCTAATTTCAGTTTTGTTGTGTGTATGGAAATAGGGAAGCCTGAGAAAAAGGGAAAAGACAGGGATAGCAGTGTGTAGAGCCCCAGCCCTGAAGTCAGGAGGACCGGAGTTCAAATCTGGTCTCAGATACTTAACATTTCCTGGCTGTGTGACCTTGGGCAAGTCATCTAACCCCAATTGCCTCAAGGGGAAAAAAAAGACAGGGACAATAGATCAGAGAAGCAGTCAAAACACACATGACATTTATGACATTTATTAGTTTGCCGCCTTACTTAGGTTTGTGATGCTCTCCGACATCCCCATCCCACCCCTCACAACTCCAGTAGTGACTACATCACTATTATAATTATATAATTATATCATATCTAGTCATTATATGATATAATTATATTATAATCATAGCAGATATAATCCTAATGAATCAAACATTGCCAGAATTACCAAAATGTGACACAGACATGATGTGAACATGGCGCCCACAGCCATGTTTGATGGAAAGTTGCCACAGACCTTCCACGTGAAAAAGATGCAAAAGTGAAAACATTACCAAATGAGGTGCCTGTGAGGGTCTAAGAAAACCGGGGACTGTCACGTCTCTAGTGATGGATAATTTGCTGCCCATTATAAGCAAGATTCTTAGCTGACGTGTCCCACTATTAGCTTGCAACAGATAACAATGTTTACAGCTGTTTCCCACAAATTATGGCTTCCTCATCCCATACACACGAAGCTGACTTTTTGGAACCCAAGTGAAAAGAAAAGATTCAGTGTTTATATTATATTTCATCTTATTAGATCCACCTCCGTGTGCTCGATGATAAAGAATCTTCAGAATCCTATTAGCCGGGGGTCAGCCATCCTCCCGGCTCTCAGATAAGCGTGCCGTTTATGCCCTTCTCAAATGGTACAGGCCAAGCGTCCCTCCCCAGACCCTCGTGCCAGTCCATAGACCATCCAAGGACTTCTTTCCCAGTTGGCTCATTCAACCGGTTCCAAACCTAGCCTATCTCTGTCCGTATTTCCCATGAAATAATACCTTGGGATACTACATTCGAGGCTTTGCTGAAATTTGGAGGTAGAGAAAGAGACAGAGAGACAGAGACAGAGAGAGACAGAGAGAGAGACAGAGACAGAGAGAGACAGAGAGAGAGAGAGACAGAGACAGAGACAGAGAGAGACAGAGAGAGACAGAGACAGGGAGAGACAGGCAGAGAGATAAAGACAGAGAGAGACAGAGACAGAGACAGACAGAGACAGACAGAGACAGGAGAGACAGAGACAGAATCAGACAGAGAGATAGAGACAGAGACAGAGGAAATGGGAGAAAGAGCACAATTCCCAGAATCCCCTGGGATGCCCAGGATGGCTAATCCTATTCTAGAGAGTGGGGGGTGACTCGTTTCCCTACCAGCGTGTCTCTCCACCTTGCAACGTCTGCGGAGGTGGAGTCCGGGGGATTTTCCCTCCCCTGGGGTAGAACCCTGGGGCTGAGCGGCTGGATTACTAAGGAGAAAGTGGGTGGCTGCTGCCTGAGGGATCCAGCACGGCCAGTAGAGGGCAGCACAGTTAAATTAAAGAGCAGTTCGGTTCAGAGAAAAGTGCTTAATGACTTCTTCCATAAGCGCTCGGGAGAGAGCCGTGACCTCGGGGAGCGGACGTGCCCACGCGCTGGAGTTGAGGGAGGGAGGGCTGGGCAAGCCCCCCTCCCCCTTTCTTTCAGAACCACCCGGGTCCGAGAGAAGCAGCTGACAAATAGTTCCCAGGAGGACGGAGCCGCCTTTGCTTCTCGTTATAAAGGGAGCAGAAAGCGGCTCCTAACTCGGCTGGAGACGCTCACGGAGGAGGCCGCGGCCTCCCGGGGAGGGAAAGCCTCCCCATTCCGGGAGCGCCCCCTCACTTAGGGCTGGCCACAGAGGGAGAGGTTTCCCACCCCCAGCGTGCCCAGACGGACCGGCGGACACTCTCCAGAGGCTGCCCATTAGCCCTGACACAGCCCCGAAAATATCCAGCTGAGGTGAGAACCAACACTCGGTGGGGGGCAACATTTTAGGGGGGGGGAAAGAAGCCCAATGACATCCGTAGGAGACCTGGCAGCCCTGAAGGTGGGAGGTGTCGCTGCGGCTGCAGGTGCCCGGGCACGGGCCTCCTGTCAGGTGTAGACACCCACGCGTTCCCTCACGGGTGACCCACGCGCAATTCAGCTTTTCACCGAGTGTGTCCGTGGGAGAGTAAGCAAAGTTCTAGAGGGGAAAGGTTTGGCTCTTTATTTGCGTCATTAAAGTGCTTTAGTTATGAATTCAATGTGTCCCCTGGCTGGAGGAAAGAGACAGACGCGTGGGAGGAGTCTGGGAGCCCTGGTCTGGGGAGACCACTGAGACCCTCAGATTGTCTAGAATGGGGTGGGAGGGGGAGGGATGTTATGGCTAGGGAGCCACTCTATATACAGAGTCTACACCCAGATCTTCCGCCAACTCCAGCGCTGAGCCTAGGGTTCTGAGCTTCTTTTCTGCCTGGAGAAGCCTTTGTATCCATCTTGGAACAGTATTCTTAAACGCTTACAATAAAATACATAGAATGGCAGAAGAAATCAATGATATTGAAATACGATATTCAAATATTAAGGAACTCCTTTAATATACATATCTATCTGGACTCCACTCCAGCTAAGACTTAGCCTGTGACCCTCTCGCCTTCTTTTTGGATAATATTTTATTTTTCCCAGTTATGTTTAAAAATAAAATTTAATATTCATTTACAAAAGCTTGAGTTCCAAATTCTCCCTCCCCTCGCTTTTATCCCTCTCTGATGTTAAGCAATTTTATATAGGTTATGCTTGTGCAATCACACAAAACATGTCCATAGTTGTCATGTGGTGAAAGAAAACAGATCAAACAAAAACATGAACAAATAAAGCGGAAAAATTGAATGTTTCCATTTGCATTCAGACACCATCAGTTCTTTATCTGGGGAGGGATTTTTTTATCATAAATCTTTCAGCGTTGTCTTGGATTTTTGTATTGCTGAAATAGCTAAGTCATTCACAATTGCTCGTTTTTACAGCAGCTGATACTGTGTATCAGTTCATATAAGTCTTCCCAGAAATTTCTGAAACCATCCTGCTCATCATTTCTCATAGCACAATAATATCCCATTGCAACTGTATGAAACGACTTGTTAAGTCATTCTCCAGTTGATGGGCATCCCTTCCATTTCCAATTCTTTGCCATCGCAAGAAGAGCTGCTATACAGTATTTCTACTGGGCTTATATCCCAAAGTGATCTTAAAAGAGGGAAAGGGACCCATAGGTGCAAAAATATTTGTGGCAGCCCTTTGTGTAGTGGCCAGAAACTGGAAACTGAGTGCATGCCCATCAGTTGGAGAATGGTTGGGTAAATTGTGAGATATGAATGTTATGGAATATTATTATTCTGTAAGAAACGCTCAGCAGGATGATTTCAGAGAGACCTGGAGAGACTGACAGGAACTGGTGCTGAGTGAAATAAGAAGAACTAAGAGATTATTATACATGGCAACTACAAGACTATATGACGATCAGTTCTAATGGCCATGGCTCTCTTCAACATTGAAATGATTGAGACCAGTTCCAATGATCTTGTGATGAAGAGAGCCATCTATACCCAGAGAGAGGACAATGGGAACTGAGTGTGGATCACAACACAGCATTCTCACTCTTTTTTTGGTTGTTTGCTTGCATTTTATTTTTTCTTTTTTCCTTTTTGATCTGATTTTCCTTGTATAGCAAGATAATTGTATAAATATGTATACATATTGGAGTTAACATGTTTTATCATGTTTAACATATATTGGATTACTTGCTAGCTGGGGAGGGGTGGGGTAAAGGAGGGTAAAATTTGGAGCACAAGGTTTTGCAAGAGTCAATGTTGAAAAATTATCCATGCATGTTTTGAAAATAAAAAGCTTTAATATAAAAAGGCATTGCTATAAATATCTTTGTGTATATAATAATAGGATCTTTTCCCTTCTTTATCTCTTTGGGGAACAGGTCTAGTATCATTGGTGAAAAAGTGTATGCAAGATTTTATAGCCCTTCGGGCATAGTTTTACACTGATATCCGGAGTGGCTGGCTTGGTGCCCAACTTCTCAAAAATGGATCAGTGTCCCAATCCCAGTTTTCCCACATCCCCTCCAACATTCCTCATTCTCTTTTCCTGTCATCTTAGCCAATCTGAGAGGGGTGATGTAGAATTTTAGAGCTGTTTTAATTTGCATTTCTATGATCAATAATGATTTAGAGCATTTTTCCTATGTCTATAGATAGCTTTGATTTCTTCATCTGAAAACTGCCTGTTCATATTGCTTGGGCATTTTATCAATCGGGGGATGATAAAGTCCAATAAATTTGACTTAGTCCTCTATGTATCTAAGGAATGAGACCTTTATCAGTGAAACTGGCTGCAAAATCCAACCCCTCCCCGATTTTCTTTCATTCTAATCTTGGCTGCATTGATTTTGTTTGTGCAAAAACTTTTTATCATAAAGAAGAGAGTCTGTGGCTTGAGAATGTTATATAGGCCAGCAGTGTTGCTCTATTCATATTTTTCAAAAAGCACTTTTCCTTTGCTATAAATGGGAAAGTTTCATGGCAGGGGTGGGGAGATGTTGGAAAATGACTTTGGGAAAAACCAAAGGAAATTGATGAAAACTTTAAAAGTCAGTCAACAAACATTTATTAAACACTCATTTTGCCAGGCACTGTATTGAGGTCTGGAGATCCAGAGACAGGAAGAAATAGCGCCAGGCACTGTATTAAGGTCTGGGGATGTAGAGACAGGAAGAAATAGCGCCGGCCCCCAAGGAGCTCTCAGCCAAACCAGGAAAACAAGGGCCAGCAACCTCACAGGTATTTCTAAAGGCAGAGAGACCAGTCTGCCTGGATTTGATCTATTGTCTTTGGAGGGAAAATGACAGCTCACTCCATGTAGAATCAGAGCAATGGATGGGATGGGATTCCGGCAGAACCAGAATCCTGTCCTCTTGGCAGAGAAATGTGGAAACCCCCTGGGGCTCCAGGGGATGGATAGTGACCAGGAGTCCCACAGGGCAAGGTGCAGCTTTTGATTTTGCCCCCTACCCAAATGACTTGGACAAGGGCATCCCCCTCTCTTAACACTCGTAAAATCAGGTGGAGGGTGAGTGCAGGAGAGCAGCCTTAAATCCTTGTGGAAAATAACGTTTGCTGGGCAGCTGGGTGGCCCACGTTCGGATAGTCTTTGGTACTGGATGGAGCACCAGCCTTGAGTTGGAATGTGACCTCAGACACTTAACACTAGCTGTGTGACCCTAAACCTAAATTCGCTTTGCCGGAGAGAATGGGCCCGCGGGGCGGTGGGGGAAGGAGGGAGAGGTGCGAGGAAGGACACGGCCCCCACTACGGGACCTAGTTTGTCTCGGCCCGAGCTCGGGAGCGGCAGGGGAAACAAAGGCAGGCCGTGGTGGGGGTGGGGCCGGCCCGAAGGGCAGCCCTGGCTCCTGGCCAGAGGGCCCTTTGAGAGCGGCTGAAGTCAGCGGTGAAAAGGCCGGGCCACAGGGCGGGGGGCGAGGGGGAGAGTGTAGAGGAGGAGAGGGGAGAAGAGGGAGAGGGGCATCACTTCGGCTGTGCCAGGGGGCTGAAGCCCGCCACATGGAAATCCGCCCGAGCCGGGAAAAGATCGAGACTAAGCGCCTGCTCCCTTATCTGTAACATGAGGCAGATGCTTGCCGCGCCCAAGCCCAGGCTCCCCCCAAAGGCCCGAGGGCCAGTGGCCCAAGGCTGGCCTGGCTAACTTTCCTCTTTCTTGAGCAGGTGAGCACTGACTGCGCAGGCTCACTGCTTGCGGGTGTGGACAGGGGAACCCAGGGGCTATCAGTGAGAGCTGGCTCATTGCGCAGCGCTTCTGGGGAGCGGCAGGGCCGCGTCGGGAAGGGACGCGACCCCGCTTCGGTAGGGAGTGGGAAAAGCCCGTGGGGATTGCAGCCCCCCCCCCCCCCCCCCCCCCCCCCCCCCCCCCCCCCGTGGCCCTCTGACCCGACAGAATGGTCTGGAGTGGGAGGGAAGCGCCTGGGTCAGCCGCCACAGGGACTCTAAGGAGGGCGTGGCTCGAGTCTCTGGCAGATGGGGACTCTATTCCCCAGCAGAACCCACTGAGAAGGACGTCTAGTTTTGGGGGTTCCTGGTCAGGGAACCAAAATATGATGAGGTTCAGGTTTGGGGGTTCCTTTTTGTATGGAACCAAACGAGGTTTATATTTAGGGAGCCAAAATGTGATTAGGGTTTCTGGTGGTCAGGGAGTTAAATAAGGCCTAGTGGCAGGTTCGGGGTTCAGGGAACCAAAGGGAGAGGTTTGGCTCCCCTGCACACCTTGGGATTTGGGGCAAGGATAGGGAGTTTTGGGGACCCCCTTTCTGGTGACAAAGAGATTCTTTGTAAAAGAATTTACAGACCCCAAAACCCAGATTGATAAAAGGGTTTATTATGGGGATTGAAAGTAAGGTTGGAAATCCTGACAGAAAGGGCAGAAAGTGTGGTTAGGGAAATAGGTGATGGGTAAAGAGAGGATGGCACTGGAAAGAATATTCCAGTGGACAGAGGCCCTTGGCGTGCCAAGCATGGCATAGCAGGCATGTTTGGAACCTCTGCAAAGAGAGGGTTTTAGACAGGCTCTTTTATATTGAATGTCTTAGTGGGGGCTGGGACAGCTCAAGTTGGCTCCCAGCAGGGGGTTGCTCTGGATGGGGCTGCTCCAGCTTGATTTGAATTGAATGGAAGATCTACATTTTAGCTCAAGACTTAACCAGCCCCACCTGGGTAAACCACTTTATCTAGGATTTTAAATTTGGGGTCCCCTCTTCATTCAGGGATTTAAATGATAAGGCCTAGTGGCAGGTTCAGGGAATCAAATGGAGACATTTGGCTCCCTTGCACCCCTGGGGAGTCGACGCAAGGGTAGGGAGTTTTGGGGAACCCCCTTCTGGCAGTGCAGAAATTCTCTGTAAAGGAATTTACAGACCCAAAAACCTAGATTGATAAAAGAGGTTTAATTCTAGGGATTGGGAAGTAAGGTTAGAAATCCCAACAGACGATAAAGTCTTGTTAGGGAAATGGGTGAGGGTAAAGAGAGGGTGGCACTGGAAAAGAATATTATCCAGTGGGCAGAGGCTCCTTGGCATAGCTGGCACGTTTAGAACCTCTGCAAAGAGAGTTTAGACTGGCTCTTTTCTAATAGGAGCTTTGGCTCCAAGCTGAAGGGAGCTGGTGGGTGGAGTCCCAATTTGGCTCATCTACAAGCTGGGTTTCAGCTTGAGCTGAATTTGAGTGGAATTCAATGAGTTTCTTTAATTGCATAGGGTTGGAATTCTTTTGCTGTGGACTGAACCCCCCCCCCCAGATAGCAGAATGAAGCTGTTTGTCTTGTTCCCCTCGGGGGTCCCTCCCTGAGGCAGAGTGGAAGGAGATTTTCTCCTTCAAGGATTTTTAGTTTCAGGGTCCCTTCACCATCAGGACTAAATGCAGTCGGGGGCATAGGGGCTCACGGTCTAGGTTGGCACGGAATGGGCTCCCACTGGGGGGAGGTCTTGCACAGAGTTTGAGGGTCCCAATCCCACATAAACACTAAAGGTAATAAGGAGGATGGACAGAATAACCGTCATCCTTTAGTGACAATGGAGAGCAAAGGGCTTGTGTGATGGCTGAAGTATGGGGGTGCTGGGTGTCCCACTTGGGGCTCTAGGCCTCTAAGGCACTGGAAGAACTTTGCTTCTACCTGGGAGGTACGGGATGGATATGAGCAATCTCCATGTTAAGGGAAGTGTGGGTGTTTTAACTTTCACCTTAGAAACGCCCCTCCCATTTGTCTCCTTTGACCCAGGGGAATCTCCCGCCCTTCACTTTTGAAGCTCCCGCCAGGAAAGGCTGCCCTCCCTCTTAAGGCTGCCAGCTGAGCCCTTCTCCCAAGGAAAGTTGGCGCTGTGGGGGGTGTGGGCGTGTGCATTGGCTTTAAGAGGCTCTCTGTGCCCCCCGTGACTTCTCCAGGAAGAGGAGAGGGCTTGGCCATTAAAATCTTTCCGATCCAATCTCATCTTACAGATGAGAAGGCTCCACAGCCCAAATTAGGTGGTCCAAGCTACAAAGGTAGGAGAGAACTTGGATTGGGCTGGCTCTGCCCACTGTGCCAGGGCCTTAAGCTAGGAAGGATGAACAGAAGCCCGGAGGTGGCGGTGGAGCACAGGGGTTGGAGAGACGCTGGGGCCAGATGACAGAGGGGGAGCGGACTCCAGGACAGGAGAAAGGCGGAGGCAGGGGCCACACACCCTTGGGCCTAGGGGCACCTAGGGGGTGGGCAGGGGCAGGTCAGGAGGGCTCTGCCAGGGTGAGCTACATGTGAGGACTAGTGAGCGCTGGTGACGCAATAAAGTCACAGTACAAACTCTGGCTTTCAACTTCTATTTTATTGTTTCTCATACTTGTGATACTTTAGAAGTGAATCCCCAAGCCAATTTTAGTTTCCCCACACATTGAAAGAAAATACACACAACCCAAAAGACACCAAATGAACCATATATTCTTCATCACATAGTCCTATACAAACGGGCAATTAGTCTATTTTTCCAAGAAAACAACTAGAGAGAGAAGGGGAAAGGCATGAAAATGAAAACATCGCATAGCTTCAAGAAAACGCTTTCTACCAACACCATCCAGTGCACAAACTGGAGAAACAGAGAGCAAAGCAACATCAGATAAAGTCACTTTAATGGAAAATGTAAAACCCCTTTTAACGTCAATGTACAAAGCCATGTGTAACACTTGCACTTCAACAAATAAAGCAAGCCAATGTTTTAAAAAAATACATCATTGAATGTATATATATGTATATATTTACATAGCATATTTAAGTTTAATATTTAACTTTAAAAGTTCCACATAAACTTTACCAAAATGAGACACTTTTAAATAAATTACACCTTTGAAAATGTTTAATTGTACACTGAATAACTTCAATAAAGTATTGAAGGGTCTGTAACACATCTACGTTTATATATTTTTTACTTTACAAACTTTACACTTATTTGGCAGTAAAATTCAGATTATGAATTTGCTGTGCGAATCAGCAATTTCCCAAGTGCAGGCAATAGCTGGTGTTTGTGGACTAAAATAACTCTCACAGTTTAACTGTCTCAAAAAAAAAATGTAGTGAAAAATATCAGCTTAATTTTAGCAAACTGTACAAGGATCACATTTACATCGACAATATAGCATGAAATTTGGGTGGGGGGGGCGGGTTTTTTTTTGTCTTTTTTTCCCAAAAAAATAAATACATCATTTTCAATCTGACATTACATTTTCACAAACTCCATGTACACTATAATACAGACACAGCAGCAGAGCTGCACTCACGGTTACAATTAACATTAAAACACAACAACTGGGACACATGAACCTATAAATACGTTACTATGGTGCCAATAACAAGCAATACTCTTAATAGATTTCTTGGCACTGATGGTTTTGTGAAACTTAAATAAATGTGCACACTGATTTTCATATAGGAGCCCACAAGCCCCAATCCAATCGAAGAGCACTTAATTTTCCTCCAAGTCTTCCAGTTCCTCTTCATGTGTCTTCAAAGCTCTGACCACTTCTTTAACTGCATGGTATAAGATATTTTTGACCTGAAAGAAATGGGGAAATGCCAGTCACCCAATTGGAACATCACTAAATGAAAACGCCCCGTCCGCCCGTGCCCAGGGGTGAAGAGCACCCCTGGGACTTGGGCAATATGGCGATCCTCGGGTATCCAGCCCTTACCTGCAGTTTGTCATCATAGTTGATTTCTTCCTTTAGCAACCTTAGTTCCTGTGTTAAGTGAAATGATTGTACAAGATGCTCTGGAGACACAAAGTCTTCAGTCACCTGAATACAGCTGTGAAAATTCTGCACCTGTCCCCAAAAGAAAACATAAAATTGTGAAAACCCTGTGCTCTGGAACTCAGGGGGGCCGCAAGGTGCCAAAGACTCTTTTCCCAGAGCTTTAGGGTCCAGAGGCGTCGCAGCACTGTACTAGGTCGGTCCGGGGAAAGTCACCCAGGGATGTCTCAGCAGGGCAGGGCCCAGGCGGCTTGCACAAAGGAGAGAGGAAAAGACTAGGAAAATGACTTGTTCAAGGTCGATCAAAGGGCAGAGGGAGAGAGGGCCCGTGGCCTTCTGGCCTCAAGTCTGAGGAAAACTAAAGCATTGTATTAAATGGAGAATCCCAGGAGGTGCCCATGTCAGCTCTAAGTTTGCAGCTCTCGGAAAGCAAGGATATTTGCATGTGACCTTCAATGGGAGAAATCCTTTGGTTTGGTTCATCTCTTCTCCAGCAACGACTTGTGTTCCTCCCCCCACCCCCAGCTTTGGGACCATTTCACTGTTCATGGACATTACTACCAAAAGGCGGGAAGGGGACCTGCTTTTTGCTAGGCAGAAGAATAGCCCAAGCATAAGCAAGCACTTCGGATGACCCCAGGGACTTCAGCTGTCTCTGTCCTTCACTCTCCCAGAATCAGTGAGTCTGGGTTTGGCTTGATCTCTGGCTCCTCTGGTTTGCTTAGTGAATGGCAGAAGGTGGCACCCCATAGCCGAAGCTCCCCAGCTTCCCATCTGTTGGTACTTGATCCTGAAATGATTTTCCATTTGGAGTCAGGCCCACCTGGGCTCATGCCCCACCTGCTCTGAAACACTACTTTCGGCCCCTGTTCTGAAGGAGCTCTAATGGAGGATGACAACGTGCAAGCGATTCCCCTGGACCAGAATCAATCCCTCGTGCGGCCAAAGGTTGGTCTGGCCCACCCCCGCCCCTCTGTCGCAGGTACCATGAATGAGGTTTTGTCTTTACCTGGTGCAGTGCACCTGCTGGCAGAATAATTGCATCACCAAGAAACTGGACAAGCGTGTGAGTCTTCACTCCGTACTCCAGCAGCAGCCTCTGACGGAGTTTTTTGTTCACATACCAGCTCTGGTCACGGATAGGGTCATGTTCGGGTAGGGTTTCGAGGCCCTGTTCTTTTGCAATCTGGAAAGCAGAGTGACACACACATAGATCACACACCCACAGGGACCAGTCTGTCTTTAAAGCAACTCCACCGTTTTCAAGATTTTGAGTCAAACAGAAAAGAGATCCCAATCCGGGCTCAAAAAGAGTGACAGGAAGCTGACTGTGCGTGCTGAAGGTGACATGCTCCTTTGCTGCTGCTCTGTGTCCCCTTTGGATTCCTGTTGCCCAGGTCTCTAGCCAAAGCAACTCACTAAAAACAAGATCCCGTCAAAAAGCTGGAGACCCGAGGATAAATGTCTCCCTTAGGCTAGCAAACACTGGAGTGGAGAGGAGTAAATTGGTCATCATCTGGCTCATATCTTTTCCCAGCTTGAGCCTGATTTTAACACGACATAGGAAATTGCAACCTTTCACTTAAAATTGACATAAATGAGACCACCAAACGGTGCCCCGCTGCAGCAGGTGGCGTCACGGTAGCAGGCTGTGGGACAAACCTCTGAGCAGAGGCAGAGAGTCACGTTCTCCTGACTGATGAGAGAGAACGAGGCAGAGTATGGACTAATCCTTCCAGGAAATGAAAGGCCTGAAAGCAAACGGACACCATGGGGAGCCATTTTCTGTCTTCTTGGCAACTTTTTAAGGCATCATTCAATTCAGTGGCTTAAGTTCCCTGCAGCTGATGCCAAACTCAAAAACTTTTATAGCTTCGGATTCCTGGGGAAAGTGCACTGATTTATAAAACCACATTAACAATATCTACACTCAATTGTATTTTTATCTATTTTGTTAAATATCTTGACATGTTTATCCTAAAGCAACCAAGTGTAACGGCGCCTCTTAACATTTACTGAACACCTCCGAGGGGCACCGTGCCAGGCCCTGCCCTCAGAAGGGCTGAGGAAGGCTTCATGTAACAGGGAGAAACTGAGGAGGATCGGAAGGAAGCCAGAGAGGAAGGAGGAGGGAAGGCTCTGTGCCCTGGGGACGGCCAGAGAAAACGCACATCTGGTCAGAGAAAGTCCAGAGGAGGTGAGGGACCAACAGAGAAATCCACACATGACCTCAGTGGGGGAGACAAAGTAGGCAAGTGCCTTTTGTGGCTGGATAGAGAACCACAGGGGATTAGAGCCTTGAAGCGGGCAGCTGCAGTGTCTGCACCAGAGGACCAGAGGAGAGCCCTTGCAGAGGTGAAACTGCCTCATCAACAGCACAGACAGGGGTGGTTGTGGGGGAGGGGAGAACAGAATTAGGGCCAAGGATCATAGCCAGGAGCCAAGCCTGAGGGATCGGGAAGAAGGAAGGGCTAGGCATTTATGTGGTATCTATTCTATACCCAGCCCAGGGCTCAGCATTGTTTGCACAATCTGGGATGGCAGAACCAGCACTAACATAAAAAACTACCGTACAACACATGGCTCTCCAGACTGAGACCTGGGCCATCTCTGGCCTCTCGGCTCCCCCACACTCCCAGCCCCCAGAGCACACACACCTTCAGGAGAAACGCCCTTATCTTGTCGGTATCTTGGCCTGAGAAGACGTGCCACAGAGCACCGGGAGTTTCAGTGGAGTCTTTAAGTCTTCTCTTTAAAAGTTCATCCATGTCTTCCTCTTCAAATCTCTTCAGGATGCCTGCAATAGGGAAAGGGCTTTTCAAGCCTCCTGCCACTGCTGTGAGCCCTCAAGCACCACGGAGGAGCCTTCAGACCCAGCTGCCAGAGATCGGATCCTCCCGTCCTCACCCTCTGCCCTTCTCAATCACATGCCTTCATATACCCAAAGGGAACAGAAATACAATTGGGACCATTTCTGATCACAACAGAAAAGGAACCAGAAGCACCCTCATCAATCTCTGCACAAACATATCTCTGGAAAAGGAGGAGGAGAGAAGAGTGCGTCTTTAGAGGGCCGAGGCAACGCCACAGCAGGCAGAGACATGTCCGGTCAGCTGAGCCGCTGCTATGGATCAGAGGCAAGTCTGGAAGTCCTGGGACTTCCCAGCCGGGCTCACTTTCTCTCCCTTACAGCACGGTCTCAGAGATCACACATCTGGAGCTAAGCGAGTATTCCAACATAGGGTCTAAGAGCCTTTACTTTATAGGTGATAAAAAGGAGGCCCAGGGAAGTGAAATAAATAACTTTCCACAGGGCTTTTCCTGTTTGGCCCCACCTCGCTTGGCTGCCAGTGCCTCCTTATGCCCATCAAATGGCTAAGATGACAGAAAGGGAAAGTGATAAATAAATGTTGGAAGGGATACAGGAAAACTTAGACACCAAATGCACTGTTGGTGGAGTTGTGAACTGACCCAAATGTTCTGAGAGCCATTTGTAACAGTGCCCAAAGGCTATCAAACTGTTCCATACCTTCTGACCCAGAAAATAAGTCCGTACCTCAGAGACATTACCAAAAAAATTCCCCTCCCAAGCTAAAAAGTCCCTAATCTTTCATCCAATTAGAAGTCACACTCTTTTAATGCTGTCCTGTTTCCTTTTGCTTAAGTGGCCTTGCTCGTTTGGTGGCTTTTAACACTCAGAAGTCGGCCTCACGCTGCCTCTGGGGCCTGGGCCTGGTTTGTTCAGGTATTCCTTAATAAAGCCCTAGGTTTGGGAGGGATTCTTATTTTCTCGAGTGCGGCTCCAGGGAGATACAAGGTCTCTTCATTACATGAGAGACTCCGGCACCAGTGAGTGGGGCAGCCCTAGCCCTGCGGGGGGGGGGGGGGGGGGGGGGGGAGAAGAGGAGCTGGCCTCTGGAACAGAATGGCTCTCTCATCTTCTGTAAAACTGGCTTTTCCATGGTACAAGGAAAGGCCGTCAGCAAAGAAGAGTATACACTGCCACCCCACTCCAAGAGCCCCAGCTCTAGCAGAGGAGAGCCCAGATAAGCCAGCCCCTAGGAACAGAGCCAACCAAGGAGGCGCCAGCCATTGGCAGCCAGAGGGACCCCCACAGCTCTATCAGGATCGTAGTCATGCCGAGAGACTGGACCCTCTCTTCCCAGCACATCCTCATTCTCCAATTTGACTCTCACAATAATCTTGTAAAACAGGTTGGGCTGGTTTAAAGAAGAGCTTTCCAAAGCAGATCTCAAGGGATAATTTATCACCCAAAGCCAAAAGTGTAGGAAACACATGCTTCTAACAAATGAAAACCAAATGCAAACCAGCTGAGGAAAGGGCCACATTCACTGACAGTGATGGTGAGCGTGGCCAGGTCTCTTACTTCATATGGCAGGGAGGGCATCTTGGAAGGCCACGCAGAGAGCCGAGTTGGGGCCTTGGTTAATGCATCTAAATGTAAAATGTGGAAGCTCAAACTTACAGAATGTCAGTGACTTCTCTCTGCTTCATTATGTTCACTGCGTGATAAGCTGATTTCCCTCAAAAAAGTCTCGACACTTTGAACACTGAGATAATGTAGTAATAGGCAGCAATTGCCGTCAGCATCTATGACTAGTTTTGTAAGATTTGTAAAGCCCTTAAAGCATCTCATTTGATCCTCACAACCCTGCAAGGCGGGTGTTGTTTACTATTCTCTTGTATTAGACAGATGGGGCACCAGAGGCAGACAGGTTAAGTGACTGATGCAGTCACACGACTAGTGTCCAAGGGCAGATCTGAAACTGGGTCTTCCAGCCCAGAATCACTTGTTTGACATTTTCAACATTAAATGTCTTTAATATTTTTATCTTTATTAAAAAAAAGGTGAAATAATCTCTCTGTGATAAATTATCTTGGAAAGAATATACACTGGAACAACTGAAAAAAAGCCTAAATGAAGGTTGCAAGAGCAGCGACTGTCCTTTTTGTGCGCTCTGGAATAAGTAAAGTCACTGCTCTTCTCTGAATGTGATTAAATGAATAAAATAAAATGCACAGGATTACACAGGAAACCAATGACAATGAGATAGTCACCTCCGTGTATGTGTGTGAGCAGAATCATACGCCTGTGCATATGCATAAAAAAAGTCCACAAACCCTAGATTAGGAATTCTTGGAAATAAAGAGTGAGGGGGAGAGGGAGAGGCTGGCAGGCAGGCAGACAGACTGACAGAAGCCGAATCAATAAATGGAAACATCTTTAAAGTGCACATACTGAGCATATGTTGGTGAGCCATTTCCCCCTTGGGAACTTAGCCTAACTGGCTAAGAGTGCAATAAATGACGGTCTACAAAGATAAAGGGAACAACGCCATGCCATAAGACAAAAAGATGGATGGTTTCAGAGACACCTGAGAAAGCTTGTATGAACGGATGCAGAGTGAAGTAAGTCGAACCAAGAGAACAATGCATATAATGACAAAAACAAACAACTTCAAAAGACTTAAAAGAGTTTTGATCAATACAATGTTCCATTCACAATTCCAGAGGCTTGAAGATATAAGAAGCTACCTATAACAAGCTACCCAACTCTGCCCAAGGGATCCCGGACTCAAGACATGTTTCTGGACACAATCAAGGTGTAAGTTTGCTTGACTACCCATACTTGTTAAAAGGTTTGGTTGTTTTTTTAAATCTTGGTATGTGTGGGAGGTTAAAAAAAGAAAATGGTTGTTAATTGAAAAAAATTACATTAACAAAGTGCATAGAAAAGAACGGAAATTAAGGTCAGAAGGAAGCTCAATCAGAACAGCTTTGAAAGTAATGGGAGAATTCTTTTTGTATCAAAATATTCCTCTGTGTTATTTGGTGGATGTTTCTGAAAATTAACTAAATCAGTAAAAGGCCCCCAAATTAATATCTGACTCACAATACACGTGAAAAAGAACTGCAGATGATAGTTTATTTAAACTAGCAAAAACCCTGTAAATGAAACAGAAGGAAAGACCTTATAATTGTCTAAATAAACAAACCCAGTCCTGCAAATGAAATAAAGATCTGCTTCTTACTCCTACAAAATTAATTTTTGTTACTCTTTGGGAACCTACATATTTCAACAGAGGAAAAGAATAAGAACTCACCTGCTGTGGATAACATATATTTTGTTTTTCTCTGAGTAAGATACAGTTAATAGACTAGTCTTATGAAAATACACTGAAACAAGGGTTTGAATTTGAAAGTGTGTAAAGAAATCTCTGGTTTATCAAAGAATACATACTCAGTAATAGTTGCAGACTCCTACTAGTCATGTGAAATGGAGTTTGTTACTGTAACTGTTATAAAGAGAGAAATCTTGCTTAGTGGCTGAAAGAATGAATGGGAACATTGCCATTGATACTGTATATTTTGAGAAACTTTATGTTAGAAACAAACTTACTCATCACATGAAGATGAACATTTTGTGATAAATATAGGTGTAGGGATTTTAATCACTTTGTTATTTTTACCAAATGATTAATGTTTTTGTTATTTAAAAAAAAAATTCTAAATACGAGACAAGAACATCCCAAACACCCCCAGAGATTCTCTTTTCTTTACTAAGCTCCAATAATGAGATGGCTCAAAGTTTTACCTCCCCCATATGTTCTATTTACTTATCTTCCATTTGCTCCCCCACCTCTTCTCAATACCACTGCGCCTCTTTAACTATATCCTCCCTCCCTCTTCCAGAATATCTCTGGCAACTCAGCGGCCAGTCATGCATGCATGTCTGCTAGGTAGTGCAGTGGATAGAGAACTAGCCCTGAACTCAGGGGGACCCGAGTCAAATCTGGTCTCAGAAATTCTGGCTCTGTGATCCTGGGCAAGTCACTTAACCCCAATTACCTCAGGAAAAAAAAAAGTGCCAACATGCACAGACGTCACAACAAACCCCACTATTCTCCCACAATTTCTCAACCTGAATCCTTCCTCTCTTTTTTAGCCAAAAGTTTAGAAAAAGCTGCCCTATGCTTGTCTCCACACGTCTTCCTGTTACTTATTTCCCAAAAACTTCTGCTATCTAGATTCTAACTTCATTATCCAACAGGAACTGTGCTTTTCAAAGTTATCAATGATCTCTGAACTGACAGTCTTTTCTCCCTGGCTCATTATATCCTGTGACTGTACCACAAGGCCCTGTCTCTCCACTCTCTTGGTGCCTCCATAACTCTATGGGTTTCATTATTCTAATAACTCATTTAATAACATAGCCAGTCCCAGTCTCCCTCATGAGCTCTGGTCCCACAGCATCAATTTGCCTAAGACTGATTTCAAATTCAACTTTTCCAAAAGAGAAATCATTAACCTTTCTTCCTCAAGCCTCTCCTCTTCTGAATTTTCCCTTTCTCCTCTTAAGTTGTTCAGATCTACAAGACTGCTGTTATCCCAACCTTCTTAATTCACTCATCTCACAAATCCATTCAGTTGCCAAATGTTGTTGCTTTTTCCTGCGCTGCATTTCTCACCCCATGTCAGCATATTGCAGAGGAAAAATTCCTACTAACCACCTTCTAATGTTAGTATCAGGACTAAATGAGATCAAAGTATTTTCAACACATGTTAAAGCCCTGAAGACATCAGGCATTATTAACAATAAGTAATTATGTGGATGGTTATTCAATAATTAGCCAGAAAAACCTCAAGTTGAATTTTCAAGGAAGGTCTCCGCACCTGCTTTTGAGATCACTCCATTTCCTTTGGCTACACCAACATAAACCAGAATGTTGACAACATCAGAAACTTCGACATGAAGATTTGTTGTTCCAACGTCATGATCTCTAATAGCAGCCACACCTGTGTTTAAAATAATATTTGAATTGTCCTGAATATTTATTTAATTTTTATACCTCTTGTTATATAATCCTCCCAATTCAAATTCACAGTGACTAAATTATTTCTGCATTGGGTCTAATTAGTTCAACTTAAAGAATATGCCATAAAACAAAAGGTCAAATTCACAAAGTATGTGAACATTTGAAAAGGGGTTTTTAAAAATTATTTTTAATTATTATTTTACAATTCGTACAATGGGCTTTTCTTTCCTTTTATTTGGTCATACTACATTATTTGTAGCAGTAAAGTAATTTCTCCTAATAGGTTATAAAAGTAACAAATTCCTAAGCATGGAGAAAGCTCACAAGGCAAGTGCTTCTTTTCAAACTTTGATACTGAGCTAATGATGAATACCACAAAAAAGGAGGGCAGGGGAGGGAGAGAGAGAAAGAGGGTAATACTAGGAGAAGTTCTGAAAGGCCGTAAGAGACACAAAATCATTTTTAATGCCCTATCATTAAATGGAAATCACCAGAGCATTCAGCCATGTGTCTGTGCAAAAAGTTCCATGGTTTTTTTTTCCCCAGCAATGAGGAGTACTTACCATATGCACTACACAGCCTGGGTCCTAGGTCTGGACGAACAAAAAATCCTGGCAAATGGGAGGCCAAATTGAATCTTCCTTCAGGATTACAATATTCTGGTAACGGCAGGTTTTTAAACAGATCATCATACCTGCAATGTTATAATATTTGAAATTTGGTTGGGAAGTTAAAATTTTCAAAGTACTTTCAATCTTATATCTCATCCAACTTCCACAATAAGCCCCAGGAGCCAAGAAGGCAGGAAATCTCTGTAACATCAGGCAGTAGTCAAAGTTTTCCCTTGACTCTGACCGGGTATGAGGACAATAATATGAGTGATAAATTCCAGAGGGAGCAGGAAAAGGAATCAGAGACAACTTTCCTGGATGATCTCTTACCCAGAATCAGACCAACTAGATTCTTAAACAGGCCCCACTCACGCCACCCGCTCCCCTCATCATAGTCTCAGAAAAGCACAATAAGGCAGCAGAACAAACAAAAGCACAAGGCTTGCTCCCTTGGGGGCTTCCAGGAGCAGGAATTCCATTAAGTCTTCTTCTAAACCTAAACCCCAAACCCAAAGATCCCCTTTGTTTGAGTGGAGGCTAAGGTGGCTGAGCCTTTTCCTTATAGGAGCTGCCTTTTTCCTTAATGCCTGAGTGGCAGAGATTTATCCTACACCTGGGAGTCAATCCCCTGTGGTACCACTAATAAACAAGCTTTATCTGCCATAATACCTTGCCGGCATCATCATAGCTTTGAAATCTTCTCCTGAAGGGCAGTCTTTCAGTTTTAAAACAGCTATTTCTCCATTTTTCATTTTTTGACGTTCTGTAAATACAGTGATCATCAAAAAGAAAATGAATTGCCTTATTCTTTTTAAACAATGTAGAGGAAGGAAGAAAAGAGAGATCATTCCAAAGTTTTATTCTGATTACTACATGTTAAAAAATTCACAATTGCTTAACTGTCAGGATGCCTGTTTCTTTGTGAGGCTAAAACATAAGAAATGATTCCCTGATTCTTATTCTTATGATTCCATAATTCCATAAAATTCTCCTTGGGAGGATTTCTTTAAACCTTTTATTTATTTTAAACAATTATACTACATGTTTGTAGAGTGACTTTTTTACTTTCCAAAATATTTTGCTTTTATTACTTCATCAGACGGAAGAAATGCTTTTAGTATCACCCCCAAATGAATCTGGGACAGAATACTTAAAAGAATTCTTTCACAGATGACATAACTAAAGATGTATTTATGATTAGAACTCAAACCTCCCCAGCCCTCATTTTATAGACAACACTGTTTCAATCTGTATATTGTCAAAATTTAATTGCCTTCTAGAAATATCACTAATTAGCAAACTTTCACTTCTGAAGCTATATTCAACAACAAAATAACAGAGAAATCACATACTTGAAATGTCTTCAAAACCATCCCAGAATTCTTTAACGTTGGCATTTGAAATAATGCTGTCTTTGCAGTTCAGGAGATCGGCCTGTTGGTTTCCAAAAGCAAGACTAATCGACTCTGCTTTCCATAAGCCCATGTTCATTTTCTTGTGCAGACCAGAAACCATTACAGGCTTTTTAACCAAAAAAAAAAAAAAAAAAAAAAAAAAGGGGGAGGGGGGGGAGACACACAAGATGTTATGAGAGGGAAGCAAGAGAAGCAAGTAGTTGTTGGTGGTATCTTCTTGCCCCAAATCTAGCTTTTCCCCATGTGAAATCAGCCAAAATCCTCATCTCCACATCTTCCTCCTTCTCAAGAAGACTATGAAAAGGAGGGAGAGAACACTCACACAAAGACAAAACATCCTAGTTTTTAAGTTAAGGAAATAAATCTACTTGATTTGCTAAATGTATCTGAATCTGGTAACTGAACAGGTAATGCATCTATAGAGTACTGGGCTTGGAACCGCAAAGACTCATCTTCAAGAGCTCCAATTTGGCTCTGGATGCTCTGTAGTTATGTGACTGGGCAAACACTTACCTGTTTGCCTCAGTTCCTCATTTATAAAAATGACATGAAGAAGGTAATAAACTCCTCCTGTGCTTTTGCCAAGAAAAACCCAGGGTCACAGAGAGTTGGATTTGACTGAACAGTAGCATTAAATAGTTTGGTTATATGTGGCAGTAGTCAAACCTACACAAAGGTGGATAGTGCTTGGAAAGGGAGGCTAGAAATCTTCAGAATAAAAAGTTTAGGCCATGTTCTAGAGATAATGAACTGAGTCACAATAAGTTTCTGACCAGGGGGAGGGGAAAAGTCAAAGCTGCATTTAAAGTAAAAGGCTAAAGTGGCTGGGCAGAAAATGGATTGGAGGGGGACAAACACCTGAGATGTGGAACTGGATCATAAGAAAACATCTGGATCAGGTAAACTCCCAAGACTGGCTATAATCTTAACATGAACTTAGTCTACCTCCACCTCAAAAAACTTATCTGAAACTTCTTAATAAATTACTAAAAAGAAAAAAAAAAAAGGGAAGATTCCATTCTTCCTTCCAAATCCATCATCTAATGGCAAATTATACAACAGAGAAATCTCTCATTCGAGGTTTTTACATATATATTTGAAGGATAAATATAATCAAGCACCTATATGCTTAATCCAACTGAATGTTAATTTTCAAACAACAATAACTAACTTTGGACCACTTTTGTCAATAAGAACATGGCAAAGGTGGAGGGTACTGAGCAGAAGCAGAACCCTTGTCCTTTGATTTCAGATTCACCTTTCTTTTTATTCTATCATGTTACCTCAAATGCTAGAACCACACAAATCTATTTGCTGACTGGACAAAAAGAACAAATGAATGTTCTGACCTTAATTCATATAAATCTGGTCAGAGATAACTAACCAGAAAGCATAAATGTTTTGATACTTTTCTTTGAGTGTTCTCATTGATAGAGATCAATGAATCTGAACCCACTGGGCAAGACTAACACCCGAACACATACCAAGCTATATTCACAAAGCAGCTTTTTGGGGAAGTATTTGCTTTGCTAAAACCACTTACCTGGGCTAGTTTCCAGAACTGTTTGAAAAGTTTCCAATTCTCAAAATTCTGGTGATCTTGGAGCCACAAGACTTCTCTATCACTTATCCACGAATGTGGCACATCCCCAGTTATATCATCCTCATCATCTTCTAGGATAATTGTTTTGTTGTCATCATTATCCTCTTCCTCTCCTCCTTCTGCTTCTTGTATTACTTCCACCTTTTCACTTTCTTCAACTACTTCTACTTCAGGTTCTTTTGTTTCTTCAGTTGCTCCTCTTGCTTCTGCTTCTTGGGTTGCTTCTGCTGCTTCTGAGGCTTTTGCTTCTTTTTCTGCTTCTGCTTTTTCTACTTCTACTTTTCCTGCTTCTCCTGTTTCTTCTGCTTTTCCTGCTGCTTCTGCTTTTGCTTCTCCTTCTCCTGTTTCTCCTGCTGTTTCTGCTGCTTCTGTTTCTCCTGTTACTTCCGCTTCTCTTGGTCCTTCTGTTTCTTCTTCTTTTCCTTCTTCTGTCTTCGAGGCCTTATTTGGGGGGATCTTATTTTCTACAACTGAAGCAATGATGTCATCGAGAATGTTTGGCACAGTCCTTCCACTTTTGGCGCTCTTTTGATTTAAAAAGGAAAAAAAAAAAGCACAACTTGTACATCAAAGCACTTTCTTTAAAATGTTCCATCTTGAGAGAAAAATATTTTAAAATATATCTAAAACAATTAATAATCACTATCAATTAGGTAATTAAAAGCTGTACCATTACTCTGCATCCTTTTTTTGGGCACATAATTAAAAAGGAACTTTTCACACTAATTCATTAATTGGAAGATTCTACAAAATGCAGTTTCAAAGTTTCTTAAGTTAAAACAAATTAGAATGTACAATACAACAAAGGAATGATGTTTAAAAGTTTGGTAATTTAGTTTCATGATTATTTATGGAAATACTGTGAGAAAAACCCTTTACTGACAAAAATACCCAGAATAATTCAATTTCTAAGGCCCTGAACAATACCAACTCACGTGGCAACAAACTCACCGGGGCGGCTGTGGAATACACGGGAGCGAAGGCAATGCCTGCATCTGTGGAGCCAAGGCGTAGCTTGCCTGCGGTTGTGGTCAGCAAGTCCCGTAAGGTGGATCCTTGTTCGTTATTCTGGGACACAGCAAGGGAGCTAGTGCCGTCGGGAGAATCAGAGTTATCTTGATCTCGTTCTTCATTCACAGGTTTTCCGAGGGGACATTCTTTGTTTTCTGAAACAAAACATCTTGTAAGCTTTTTCATGTGACTACAACACTGTGTTTAAGTGCCACTAACATTAGCAGCCCTCACTTTCTCGATGGGGATTAGCATGCTATTAGCTCTAGGATTTTTATTTACTGGAAAACAAACAGTCTGAACACAGACAGACTTTCCTCAACAAGTCAAACATTCATGTGAATCTGTACCTGTGACAAATGAAGGCCACTACAGCTAAGTGGGGTGGGGGTTATGGATGCAATCCACTGGTGGCCCTTCTAGCACACTCAAATACAGATGCCACCAGAGGAAGACATCTATAGCATAAGGAAGTAGGAAATACACTGAAATTCAAAAATATGTTAATAAAAGACATGCAGATTACTTTAGAATGTGAAATGCCCAGCCCTACTCCCCCCCTCTCCCAATATCCCCAAGGTCATTACCTTCCTTTTCTTCTCTGGCTTTCTGTTCAGCAAGATCAGCTAACCAATGAAGTGGGGACTGGGACTCGGGAGGAGTTAACTTGCTGTCGGTGCTTACATCACTCTCAGGGCTAGTATTTCCAGTAGCCACAGACTTTTGAGGGGAAGCCAGCTGCTGAGCCTCAGGTGGGCACAGAGAAATTTTGTTACTGTGAGTAAGAACATTCTGCAGAACCTGGAGGGAAGAATTATGAATTGTAAAAATAATTCATCTCCAATTCTCCAAAGAAATTCAACATTAATGGTTATATTTTCTTATGTAATAATTTATGCAACACAAACCAACAAAACATTGTCATGTATATGGGTTTGAAAGTTATGAAAGCTGACTCATCTGAAAAATGAATTTTAAAAATTAAAGACTTCTGACTCACCTGAGACACCCCATTCACCACAGGAAGTCTCCCAACTTGTAAAGTCTGTTTGTTTGTACAATGGCAAAGAGATGGAATAGCAAATTTTTCTCTAAGATGGTGCATCATATCTAGAAGATCTGTTAAAACTTTAAAATAAAGCAGTAAGAAAAGAATTATTACCAATTCTTAAGACTATAAGGACTACTCTAACAACTACTCTTTCTATTTAGATCTGGGCCCCCATCTCTTTGCATTAGGTCTTTCCTGTTGTGCAATGGGAGGGGGGACATCCCAAGACTGCATAGAGTACAAGCTATAAAATAGCTTTAAAAGTCACAGTTTCTCCCAGTTCAATCATCTCCTATCTGACACTTCCCAAAGTGGTTCTTCCTTCGTCCTTGTTACAATCCTTCAACCCTGAACACCACGTTTAGAACTTGGGTGGTGACTTTGATGCCTTCCCCCTTTTATTCCCACCACTGTGACCTCCAGAGCATCCTGATGGTCTTCACTGTTTTGCTTTTCTCCCTCCAACCTGGCTTTGATACCCCTTTGCAGACGTATTTTCCTTTTTCACCAAGATCTGACATCACCTCTTCTTGTTTCCCCTAAGTTTTGACTTAGGGGAATTCCCTGGCAGTCTTATCTCCTACCACACTGCCCAACATGGCCTCTCTGCTCCAGGTAAAGTGGATTTCTTAACACCTTGACACTTTTTTCCTGGCCTACCTCTTGCCGAGGCCTGGCCCTAGGCATTTCTTAGGATTTCTTAAACCTCAGGTCCAGTTTCTCAGCTCAGATTCAGATCAAGGAATGAGTGGCTGGGGCTGTGGATCTAAGGAAGCTGTGATGCTTCTGTTGGAAATGACCACCCAACTTCTTTGAACTTCACTAAAACCTTTAGTTTCCATCTTCCTTAGGCACAGAGGTGTCATGATGACCTAAATCCAACTCTCATCTTGCTGACAGAATTTAACTGTCTCTTATCTAAACTTGGGTCTTTTCCCTGCTCTTTTGCAAATACTAGGAAGTTAATAAACATTCACTACATTAAACTCTCCATTCTATTCAGCCACAAAATAGAATTCTGGGCAATTAACATATATCTGTAAGAGCAGATTCTAGTTCTAACCAGTTGAGGTTTATTTCTTACCAGAGCCTGGGATGATCTGAGTTGGCATCAAGTGTTTGTGATCATGAGGCTGTCCCTTGACACATTTCATCCAAGCATATAGCTCTTTATCTAGAAAACAACACAATTTCTACTTTTATTTTCAAACATGGTTTGATAATTACACTGTTTATCTTGGAGTGCACAAAAAAAGGATCAAAGCTGGCTTCCTAAAGGTTTTCGATGCATTTCTCGCATTTCTATGAGTTCCCCAAAACAGTGAAAATAAAAGATGAATGAAGTAAATGGCATGCCTCAATGGCAATGCTTATCGGACATATGAACCTTCCGCTTCCTTTGTGATAACAGCTTCTTCCCCTTGATCTTCCCCATTTAGTTTGGGGTTCAAATACACTATCAAATACTACAGACTTTAGAGTTGAAATGATATCTGTCCAATTTAACACTTTATTTTGCAGATGAGGAAACTGAGGCCTAGGGAGATAAGAAGGAAAAATCCAGGATCCAATTCTAATATCCGCTCACATCAGATCCACAGCTTTTCCACTTGATCTCCAATTAATCCTCCCCCCGCTTCTTCAGCTGAGTGGAGGCCACCAAAGTGGCTATGGGGGTTGCCAAAGCTAAATGTGATTTCAAATGAGCAGCGACACCGACATGGAAACAGCCACAGAAATGGCTGTCACCTATCTATCCAGGCTGCTGCCAACCATTTCACCAAACCAGGTAAAATGGTCCAGGAGTTAAGAGTTGGGCTGAGGCAAAGCACGGGCCCAATGTTGTGCCATCTATGGTACAGATATTCTGCTGACAGAATTCAATAAAAATTTCTTACAAAGTCAAATTATTTCCCAAAGCTTTGGGTTAGTATGATATTAATCAGCCTCACTTACTGAGAAGATTTAAAGAAAATGACTCATTGCTGTCATATAATTATTTTCCTAACAATCAAATCCACGTGGACAGTGTAGAATGTGGCAATTTTTGTAAAGGCATATGGTAATTTCAAATTCTTATGACCATAATTCTTAGGGGCTCCCTAGCCAAAATTTTGACAGCCTGACCCTAAATATGGGAGTTTCATGACACTGACAAATTTATAAAATATTAGTCATTACATAACTGTAAACTGCCAATATGATCAACTGAGAAAAATATATATTCATAATCTAAGGCAAGCCACTTTCTGTCAAGATTACTTCCCTTCCCCACAATGATTTTGAATCCCCAAATTCTCCTTTTCCTTCTCCTGAAAAGGTTAACAATGACATTAGCAAAAAAAGAGTTCCGAATAAAGAACTGGACACTTTTATCCCCTGCTTAGCAGCCCACTCTCCCCTCAGACCCCACTTGGGTCCACCTGCTTGCTGTCTTTGGGAGCCACCACTTTGGTCTGAATCTTTCCAAAGCTTGGGATCACTTGGAGCAGCAACTGATTCAGAGAGGCAGCTATGCCATGTTAATTAAAGTTACCAAAACACATTAGTTTTAAGTCCTTCTTTATAGGTGTAAAACTATGTGGATTCATGATAAATAAAACATGCCTGACTTTTGTCAGAAATTCTAAAATGTATTAGAATACAATTATGAACATTTCTCTAGGTTCAAGGGTTTTTGAAACTGGTGGGGTCCATGGAGAGATTTCAGGGACTTGGCAAACTTGGACTGAAAAAAAAAATTTTACATCTTTATCTGAATGTAACTGGTTTCCTTTGTAATGCTATGTTGTTTTACTTTACTCATTTAAAAAATATGAAACTGAAGATCATCAATCTCCCTAAACTGCCCAAGGGAAGGGGGGGGGGTCCTATGCTACAGAAAAAGTTAATAATCCATATGCCAACTCATGGTATATAAACTGACCTCTTGTACTCTTCCTCTCCTTTGCTTTATAACAATCCAAGCAGACCACAAATCCACATTTTTGGCAGACCCAATGAATATTAAACAACGTTGCTTCACATGCATCACACATCTCACGGACGCCTCTCACTGCTCTTTTCCAGGCAATTTTAGCTGAAATGCAGAATAAACAGAATGAAAAGTGCAGAAATTGAAAGGCAAACATCTGTGTGATATAATACAGAACTGATGGATAAAGCTAATGAAGACCTGTCACAAATTTCTACAAGTTGTCAATTCTTTTAGAGAAGTATTCATAATCACATTTGAGTAAAATGTCTCAAATCTAGACGTTAAATGGAACAGACTCAAAACTCACCTATCTAATGATTTTGAACAATGAATGATTTCTCTGTCGGACAGATGCGTGCACAGTGAAGTTAGTACTGAGCCCTCTAGTCCATCAATAAACATTTACTAAATATCTATTAAATGCCAGGCACCATGCTCAGTGCTGGGCACACAACCAGAGGCAAAGACAGAGCCTGCCCTTGAGGAGCTTATAACCTAATAAAGAGAACCAAATAATATGAGGGCTTAATGAACAATTGACCCACTACACTCTTTAAATGCATGAGTAATAGAGAGAGCAGGTGGCTGGTCAGTGGTTTCCAGGTCAATCTGATCCTTTGTGACCCCATGTGGGGTTTTCTTGGGAGATCCTGGAGGAGTCGGCCATTTCCTTCTCCAGCTCATTTTACAGATGAGGAAACCCAGGCAAACAGGGGGAAGTGACTTTCCCAGGTCCATGCCACTAGCGAGCCTCTGGGGCTGGTTTTGAACTCAGGAAGATGAGTCAGTTGCATTGACTCCAGGCCCAGCACTATTTCCACCGTGCCACCTCACTGCTCACAGAGCAAATTAGGACCCTATAAATGTTAAGCCTATGAGGAAACGAATGGCAATGCCCCAAGCTAAAAAGCTTGGCGGGACAAAATTTACAGGCACATCCATATAAAGAACGGGCAGCAAATGAGAACGAGTCAAATCCTGGAAACTAACACACAATTGAGAATATGAAATATCCTTACCATCTTTTTTCACCCAGGACAAAGCTGTTTTTTCTGATGTCACTAATTGACAAAACTTATCACCAATAATAGTCAAGATATATTTGGAAGTATCAAAGTCTAGTTCGTCATCTTCATAATTTTCATGTGTCCATAAACTCAGAGCTTCATCATCATATTGGTCAGGAGATGAGAAGCCATCGATTCTGACGACTCCATTTTTACTGAATGACAATCTAAAACAAACCGTAACAAAACAAATTGTGAGTATAAGGAAATATAAATCTATTTTAAAATTTTTATTTAATGTAAAAGGGAAACAGAAGGAAAGAATTAATTTGGTTTATCTTTCATAGAAGTAAAAAAGTGGGGAGAAAACATGATGTAATGAGTATCTTCAATTTACATCAATCTAGTGCTATAAAATCATTCAATTTGCAAGTTGGAAGGGACCACAAATGGGATCTGTATTATCAGGACAAAAGATAAATGCCACTGATTTTAGATTATTACAAGAAATGATTTTTCCCCCCACAAGGCACAATCCAAATTGCCCTTCTGTCCTAAAGACAGAATGACAACTATGCTGGCTTCACAGCTTAAAAAAAGCCAACTGTTAGTGAAATGCAGTTTGGTGCAAGATTTTTCATTTGTGAAGTAATTCAGGAATTCCAGAGCTGAACCTGACTGGAGAATATAACAAACAGAAGAACCAACAATTCAAAATGAGATCAAGTGGAGAAGGAAAGAGCACCAAACCACAGCCACAGGAAGTTTCAGAAAAGTCTTCCGCTTGGTAATGGCCCCCAGGGTGAACCTTTTGTGGCACCTGAGAAAGGTCTGACCACAAGTGGAGGGGGGCAGTCTGGGCAAAGGCCCCCAAAAGGGAGGTAGAATGCCAAGCATTGAGGACAAAGAGGTCAACTGAGTCATCAGCTATTAAGAATGCACGATGGAGTGTAATGGCAAGTGAGTCTAGAAAAGGAGCCTGAAGACAGATTGCAGTGGATTTAAATGTCAAAGACATTTCATCCCAGAAGTGACAGGAAGCTACCAGAGTTCGCTTGGGGGAATGCCATCATTAGACCTGTGCTTTAGGAATATCACGTTGACAAAGGACAGACTGGAAGAAGGCAAGTCCGGGGAAGAGATGGCAAGATCATGGGTGGTATCCACGTAAACGAGAAGACCAATGTGGCTGATGTTATGGAAGTAAAACTGACAAGTCATTGGCAAGTGACTGGATCCTGGGAGAAGGGGAGGAAGATGAACAGAGGAGTATCCAGGCTGTCTTTGAAGTTGGAAACTAGAGCAGCTGAAAGGATGGCGGTGCCTTCAAGAAGAATGAGATGGGCGAGGGACAGAGCTGGTGGCACAAACGAAGTCCTGCTGCAGACAGGTCACATCTGAGAGGTCCAAGGGACATCCAGGCAATGCTAAACAATGTAGTTGGCGGTATGTGATTGCAGTGCAGGAGACTGGGGTTGGACAGGTAGATCTGGGAGCTATCTGCTTAGGGATGACTGAACTCAAGGGAGTTGAGAATGTTACAAACATGCAGTTGGGTCAGAAACAGAATCTTGAAGGGCATTCACAGTTTATGAGCAGGACATGGAAGATGATTCAGCAAAAAAGACCGAGGAAGGGACTGTCTCAAGCAAACCACAGCGGCTTGCTGTTGCCTCTAGGACAAGATATAGATTGCTGTGTCTGAAGCAGAACATTCAGAGACAACATTGTCCTGCAGGCTGCCAGAAGTAAAAATATACAGGATGTGGGAGAAAGTCGTAGGATAAGATTTGGAACTGAAAGGAGACTTTCAGTCTAATGAGCTAAAAGAAAATCAGTGTTTTGCCTGGTGTCCCCAAGAGTATCTGGTGGTAGGACTGGAACCCAGGCATTCCTCACATCAAGTCCAGCACTCTGCTTATGCTGATGTGGTCAGGAAAAATGAAGCCTGAGAAAAGGCCATCTGATTGGACAAGTAAGATGACTCGTCCTTTTGAAGGGAGCAAGATGAGCAGAGTGACAGAATCGGAAGATGGGTAAGGAAGTGGACAGGAGGCCTGGAGGAAAGAGAGGAAAGGTAGATGGGTTGGTGGGTAACAAGGAAAGTGGGAGGACCTAAGAAGAGGATGAATGAATGAAACTGGGGATGATGGCTGAGGGAACAATTCCAGGAGGAGACGGGCACTGGTGGCGCAGAGGGCCCAATTGGCACAATTTTTTGTTGAGAATGCCATGGAAAAGTCTTGTATTTCTATTCAGAGGGGATACAGGATGAGAGTTGAGAAGATAAAGAGTAAAGCTTGAATAGCTTGAGGGGGAGGGGAAGGAGTTGAAAAGAAAATCAGGCAGAGATTTTTGTTTTTGTGAAGAGCCCAGGTTCATTTGTGATTAGATCATGAGATCTATAATGGAGGCAGCAATTGAGTAACATCCGTTTACATTTAGTAGTCCAGGGCAAAACATGAGGAGAGACAGAACAAAGATGCAAAGGCTTGAAGGGGGGAAGGCAGTTTATAGTGGAAATTACATTAATTAAAGGGAGGAAAGTGAGGATGATGAAGGAGGAGAACAAGAAGGTCACAGTGAAGATACAAAGTATAGAAGGACAGAAGCAGAGGGACAGAAAGATAGTTGAGATTAGAGAGAATTTCCTAGTAGTGCAGCATGGAGGTTAAACAATCGCAGTTGACGGCAAAACCCAAAGTATCTCTTTTCCTGATTGCAATTGGCAGGCTGGGTGTCTGGGGGGACATCCACATGGATGATTATGTCCCAAAGTAAAAGGGACAGTGATTGGGGAATCGAGAAATCAATTAACAAGTACTTTTAAAATCTCTTAAGGGCTTAAAAAGACAAGGTAGTTTGTGAAGCAGCGTGGGCTCCTGAGGAGCTGACAGTCCATTCAAAGAGTCAGGTGCTGAATTCTTTAAGAAAGAGGTAACAGGAGACTGCAATAAGGATGTGGACAAAGACGAAGGGAACAGATATTGATGAGGGGCCACTCACTGTGCTGAGTGCTTTAGAGAAATCCACAACAGCCTTGTGAGATATTGAGGAAAAGAGGCCCCCAGAGGCGGTGAGATGTCTTAAACTAGGGCGCTCTGGATGGCCAAGGTGACCCTCCAAGAAGGAGGGCTGCCGAGCGCTACTGACAGAGGACAGACACGGAATAAGGAGGGACTATTATACCAACTTGTTCTTTTGGCTCAGTCTGCTGGGCAGGCAAAAGAGAAGCCCCGAGTTCTGGACAGGGTGGAATATCTTCTTAGTAAAGCCAGGCAAGATGGAAGGAGCGCCAAAGAGAACCTTCCAAAATGAAGGAAGGGAAGTTTGTTAACAACAGAACAGATCATTCATTCTAGACGCGATGGAAGGGAGAGCCAGAGTGGGCTAGGAAGCAAATAGGGGTAGCAGGGCTGAGGGAGACAGAAACGAGGGGAGTCTGAGGCTACAAGGGCTGGCGCCTCTGCTGCTGCTGGCCATTCTGAGTCACAGGGGTCAGAAAGAGCCACCTGGGGTGCAAGGGGCACCTTCTGATAGGGGTAATCTATCTCCTTTGATTGCATTACATGTAAAACCTTCATCTAGATTAAAATAGGTGTCATTATATACAATTCTACTACACAAGGATAAGTGTAAGCATTAAACCTGAATGACCCTTCCATTATATCCTATTACTTTCTGAAATCTAGGCTGTTCTGGCCATTTGCTCAGTCACTGTTCTTTGTTTCGGAGGACCAAAATAACATCACTGTGTTAAGAGTCAAGGCAGTGTGTCTGACTGTGGCCAATCAGAACAGCACGAGTCCAGAACACTCTACCATAGGACGGATACAAAGAGTCCCTAGGAACATCTGGGGAGGCTTCTCTAATTTTGCACACCTTGCATTTCTTTTGGGCTAATTCAGTACTGCTTGGCTCCTTGAGCACGGCCCCTTCTCTGAGGAGGACACGCCATGCAGGGTAGTTCTGTGCCAGTGTCTCTCATGTCACACATTCAATTCTAAAATTGTTAAAAGAGACCCTGGGAGCATCCTTATATCGCTTTTTCTGACCACCTGGTGAGCGCTTGCCCTGTGTGACTTCTCCATGAAATAATCTTTTTGGCAAGCGTACATTTGGCATTTGAACAATGTGGCCAGTCCAACAGAGTTGGAATGCTTGGCAGCTTAGTTTGAGAAAGGACCTCAGTGTTTGGTAACTTATCCTGCCAGGTGACCTTATCAACGTGGACATCCCTGGGAAGTATACTGCCAAGGTAGGAGAACTTATCCACAGCATTCAGAACTTCACTATTTACTGCCACTGATGGTTCTGAGCATTTAGGGTTACCTCTCTATCCGACTGGCTTGTACCTGTGATGGCTGTAATGTTTTTCCCTTGCCAAACCACGACTGGCTATCTTTTAACAATGCTGAACAGTGGCTTTGCCCTTTCTCACTCTGGTCCTTTACTTCCCTGGCATATTTTACATATTTTACCACTGTTTCCAACTGTAAGATGAACTTCACCTTCAGGGTGAGAAACAGGAGGTCTTGCTCTAGGGTATAGACAATGAAATGCCACTTCCTATTTTTCTTCAGCTTTCATTCTCACCACTTTCTCTTTTCTCATGACCAACCACTTTAGCTCGCTCTTCATCTTTTCCACTCCCATTAACTCGCCTTCTTCTCTTCTGGATTCCCCTTAACCCTTCCCTCTACATTGCCTTGAGCTTTATTTTTGTTCCGTAGACAGTGGGGAGAATTTTCATCGATACAGTTCCTTCTCTTAAGCATCCATTCTGGTACATTCACTTGAGCCAAATATTCTCCCCCACACCATTCTAAATAGTCAAGCTTGGCTAAAATAATCAGATTAGTTTTCTCTTTACCTCTTTGGAAAAACCATTAAGTTAGAGCTCATTAATGACTGAATATTGTTTTTAATAAAAATTTCCTTTTAGAATTTTGCTTTTTGAACCAAAGAATGTACAATTTCAAGGTACATCTCAGGATACCAATGTGTAGTAGCATATTTAAAAAAAGAAAATAAGAGAATTTATTGGAATGCACTTTCAATATTAGTTGACCTGCTCAGGTTTATAAGTACGACATGATGTTGTAGCTTACATCCAAATTAAAATTCATCATGACTTCTACCACAAAGCATCAAAAATTATTTTAAATTACTTAACAACTACCAGAAAGCCATTCTCCCATACGTGAAAGGATAATAGCATTTTCAAAAGCTACTGCTGAGAAAAGCATCTATCTCCTGTACTATGTGTTCAGTTCAGTATTGTATATTCCTTGTTTGCCTCTGAAATATGATCCCAGTTTGCTGTGCTCTGTCATGCAAAGCTCACGGTCCAAGGGTTTCTCCCATCTTCCCCCAAGAAAGAACATGCTTCAATTCTTACCCAATCATTTCTACTTACCGTCGGAAGTAGTAAAATCTGCAGAACACAGGAGAGTGAGTAGGTTCTTCACCTTTTCTGCTCCTAAAAAGTCTGCATTCTCTGCACTTCTGGAGATTGGGACCTATTTCACAGCAGGAGTCATCCTGCAGAAAAGACTCTCCAGTTTGCTTTAGCTTTTTGACTTTACGCCAGTCTTTTAGTACGGAACGGGGGACGCCAGCTGTAATAACCACACAAAATATGAATTACCAAGATTATGACAATACAAGATATGTAGCTAAGAGAAGTAAATATAATACAGCCAATTGAAAGGTACAAATGATTGAAACTGCAAGTTTCCTATTTTACTGCCCTTAAAAAACGGATGTGATGCCGGTCACTAAAAGTACTAAGGATATCATATTGCCCCCATATTGACTCAGAAAATCACCTATTATCTGTCTGACTGTACTTTTATTTTGTTAATCTCTTTCACTATGAGCTGGTATTTGAAACCTGCTCTAGAACTGAGAAAGCTTAAGAAACCTCTTATAAATTGTATAGTTCCATATAATTGAATAACAATAAGCACAATTTGAACTCAGAGAAGATCTGTAGAACACATTAGAAAATGGAAGATTTAAGATTCTAAATCTCTTACTAGAATTGGCATTATCAAATAATTGTGTTGTTGAAATAACTATTCCTTCCTATCTATAGAAATTCTAAAATTAAAAGTGCTTCCTAATTAATGCAGATAGAAATGTGGTTTGCATGCAAATAACTGATACAGTAAGGAAAAATATTCTGTGATGTAAGACATATTAAAGATCATAAAAGCACACTTCTAAAAGCAAAGAGCATTTCTTAACATCCAAAAGAAAATTATAATTCCAAAAATCATGTGTTTCAGTTCCATTTTCTAGGATAAAAAGATGGTTTCACTTGGGCAAATAAGAAGGAAAGGGATTAAGATACATACACACATGTGTGTGTAGTAAGGATATGTGTGATGCAACAAAGATCAGTGGGAGCAAGACGCAACAAAAATGCTATCTTCAGAAAGCTATCATAGTCTTATCAAGATTATTAGTATCTTTTTTAACTAGGAAAAGAATGAAAACATTCTAAAGGTTAGAAACAAAAGAACCCAATTCACAAAAATTTTATTTTTCTAGTATTTAAAGGAAAAACAAAAAACAAGAGTTTTAAGTCCCTAAAGACACCACCCATTGAATCTGCCATTTTGACTTCTAAAAAACACCAGAGCATCTCTTGTTGAAATGATTACATCTATTCCTCAAAGTAAGTATAGGCAGATCCATTCAAGATGCTTTTGCGTTAAAGCAAAAATAGAAACTCTTCAATGTTACTTTTGAAACTTATCATATGCTTCCCATTAAAAAGAAGCTACATTTTCTGAATCAAAGCCCATTCATAATGGAGAGCAGAACAATATTCTAATCCTGAGATTTTATCTCGTAAGACCTTGTAGGGTTGATTTTTTCACATGAGCTCAATTGTTTTAGCTAAAGCCTTGACTGAATTTTCTCCCATCTTATCTGTCTACTCATTGTCAGAGAAAAAGTACAGTTGTGGAAAAAATAAGCACACTATGTTTTAACTACAGGGTGGCCCATTTAAAAGAGGCCCCAGTTGTGAGCATTTCTAGGCTCTGTGCCTGGATTTTCCTCAAATTTTCTGCTCTTCTTGGCTGCCTCTAAATTATGGCAAGAAGCCACTTGGATCTGTGCACTTGGGAGTGGGGGATGGGGCTGAGATGAGGGTGAGACTCAATCACTGAAAATTTGATTAAAGATTTTTGATGGGGTCTTCACAGATTGGCTATTATTTCCTCTTACATCATTCGACTTCAAAGTGAGAATTCCTTCACAGCTTATATTGTTGTTTAGTCATTTCTCTGTCGTGTCTCTGGGACCCCATTCTGGAGTTTTCTTGCCAGAGATACTGGAGTGGTTGATCATTTCCTTCTACAACTCATTTTACAGATGAGGAAACTGAGGCAAACAGGGTGAAGTGACTTGTCTAAGGAAACACAGCTACTAAGTGTCTAAGGCCACATTTGAATTCGGGTCCTCTCAACTCAGGACTGCCACTTAAAATCTACTCATAATCTACACTAAAGATCTTAAAACTCAGAATCACAACAATACTGCTTTATTACCAACAGATTTTTAATTTGCTAAAGAGATTTCCAATCATCTGGACCATTCTTTTTAACTTTGAGCAAGACAGGTGAACAAAATAACTAAATTGTCATTTAGATCAAGAATCGGACTAAATGATCCACACATATCATCTCAGTGGAAAAGAGCAGAAAACAAAAGCTAAAACAATGGCTGTCAGAAAAGGAAGCTGTTATCACAAAGAGCCAGGATAGCTCCATCAAGAATGGACACGGCAGCTTAATGCCCTTTCTTCATTTGGCAGGGTTGCTTGTCCATTAGAATGTGACAGCTAGTTTCCTAAATGTTAGCTCAGCCATTTCAAACTTACAAGGTGGAATGATACAGGTTAGCTAAATGATAGTATGGAGAGATGGATTCAAAGCCAAATGAGTAATTGCCCCAGACTACTGACGTCAACAGAATCAACTTAGAATGTCTTTTAATGAAACTGAAGCTAACCCACTGGATCAAAGAATCATATCCAGAAAGATGTCTTCTCTGAATCTAACCAGACAGAACTGAACTTTGTAAATCTAAGATGGGGAGAGTGTGCCTCCACAGGAGCTCATCTGAAAAAGATTATTAGTATCTTTTTAATTGGGAAAAGAATGAAAACATTCTAAATGTTAGACCCAATTCGTGAAAATTTTATTTCTCTAGTATTTAAAGGAGAAAGAAAACAAGGAAAATCTGGCATTTTGACTTCTAGAAAACACCAGAGCATCTCTTGCTAAAATGATTACATGTATTTCTCAAAATAAGTATACAGGCAAGTCCATTCAAGATGCTTTTGCGTGAAAGCAAAAATAGAAACTTGTTGCAAACATGATCTTAGCAGTGTTACAGAACAGAGCCAAAGCTAGCCTGAGACCTGTGGCTTGCCCAGATTTGGGGAGGTGACAGTCCTATTTCACATGGCCAGGTCAGACCTCCTCAAGCTCTGGGCACCTCTTTTAGGAAGGAACTGGATACTGTAAATGCCAAGGAGAAGAAGGCAGGGACAAACAGGATAAAGTGCCATAGGAGCCAGCTTCACCTCAAGGCAGTGGGGCTGACCCAGCTGCGTTTTCCCAGTATGCCCACACAAGAAGCCTCATTCTGGGGGCTGCCTTTGGAAGCAGATAAGACCCAGAAGAAGGGGGAATCCTAGAAGGAGCAAGCTCATTGGTTGAAGTGGTTCTTCCCAGAAGCCCTTGCATTATCCCACGCCCATTCCCTTGCATATTCCATATCCCTTGCAGGCTGCTAATTGAGGTGGGCTCCTGGTCAGATACTGAACCAGGCAAGATGATGCCCATGCGCCTTTGTGTCTTTGAGAGAGGAGATGATCATAACCTGTGAAGAGCAAGAGCTCTCCTCTACCAATCCCATGAGGGAAGCAAGAAGAGCGTTCTCTAGTTTCACTTGACAAATAAGGAAGCTCAGACCCAGAAACAGAAGGGATCTGTCTAGTGAGAGGAGAACACTTCCCTTCCTACACTTCAGGGATTTGTTATCAACGAAACTTTTAAAAAGGCATTATCAAGCAACCCTTTTCAAAAGAAAAAGCTAAGTTAATGAAACTAAGAGTAAAAAGAGTGAAACAATCAATAAATGTCAGCCATAAATTATATTCAGCTTGCTCTGCCAACAAAAGTATTTTCCTGATCACACACACACACAAAATCATTAAAATTATCTTTAAAGCTAAAAGGATACTCAAACAAAAAAACATCCTATGGTCATCAGCAATGACTGTGGTGTACTATGGAGTTAGAGAGTAAAGACCAAGCACAAGGTGGGAGGGACCCCTGACCCTGGGGGATGTTCTCAGCCCAGCCCCACCCCGCCCAACAGGAAGATGGTACACTCACCGCTGTTGCTGCTGCTTGGCAGCTTGAGCTTGTTCTTCTCCCGAGAACTCCTGCTGAGAAGGCCGTTGGGCCTCATTTCGTCTTCGAGTTCGCCCTTTCTCTTCTGCAAGTCGTTCTGCTTCTTTTTGTAGGTGGGCTTGGGCTGGCGCTTGGTCCTCTGCTCAGCCTTGCTCTCGCTCCCATCTGAGTCTCCGCTCTCAGAGCCGGACTCGTAGGTCCTCTTCAGCTTCCTTCTGCTAGCTTTATCATCTCTGGTGGCCTTCTCTCCCGGGACCTTACTCTCCACGCTGGTGTGTAGCTCGCTCGATGTCGAGGCTATGAGATTGACAGAGCACGGCTTGATCATCTCGGACACGGTGCTTCCTGGATTCTCCACCCGGTTAGTGTTTTTGTCTTCTTCTGAATGTCGGGTGAGCCAGGCCTTTTTCAGCTTGGTGTGGTAGTTGGGCTGGCTCTGGGAGCTCTGCCCACTGCTGACGGTGTGCGCCTTGTTCCCCAACATACTGCGGCCAACAGGGATCTCGAGGGCAGTGAGAGCCGGACCCGCCAGGCTTCTTCCAGCAAGAGGCTCGGTCTCGAAGAGACCACCGGTTTTAAACTGGGCCGCAGCCAAAGCAGCCTTATGTTTCTTCAAGTGGATAAATTCTGCTGAGCTGGAGAATGCGGTGCTGAGCTGGGCTGCCCTGTTGGCCTTGCTAGCAGCTGTGGAGATTGACGGCATGATGCGGCGTTCTTGCGAGTGGGCTATCTGGCCGATGGTCCTTGAAGAAATGTACTGTAGAGATGCAGGGGCCAAGACCGGAGTCGATAAGGAGTAGGTTAACTCTGAGCTACCCCAGCTGGAGGTGCTGCTGTTGGAAGTGGCGACAACGGGAGTTATGTCTGCTTTGGCGTTGCACGTAAAACTGGTGGTGATAGGCACAAGGAGGGGGCCAGAGACGCTGCTCTGTGAAGCCTCGTAGTTCTTCTCATACTGGGCGTGAGAAAAGCTGGAGTTAGAACTGGGAAAGAGGAGTCTCCCGGGATCTCTGGCTTCCGCTGCTTTCCAGGGATCTGCTACACTCAGGCCGGTCAAGGACCTCTCACTGACCCGCTCCCGGGGCATTGGCTGCATCGCTGGCACGCCTTCGTACTTCATGCTTGAAGAGGGACGTACAATGACAGAGGCTGTGGCGGCGGCCAGCGACTTCCCGCTGGGCTTCTCCATGTGCCACAGGGACTTCTCACTGCCGAGGGAATGAGGAGACCGCCACATTTCGGACAGGCTCTGGTCGGGGGCGAGCTTGAAGGCTGCCTGAGCATCTTTTGGCTCGGGAATTAGAGTTGGAGGTTTCTGTAGCTCTTGGAGTTTTGCACCAGCATTTACTGGCAAAACTGGAGTTAAGGTCGGGGGGGAAAGGCTGCTATAGGTGGCTTCCTTTCTTTCCAGACCGGGATGGATCGGTGGGTGAAAAACGGGTGCTCTGTGTAGCGCAGGCATATTCCGCATGGGGTTCGAGGAAGAAACCGTCAAATGGGTCGGACTGCGACAGTCAGCTGCAAAAGTAGCCATGGAGTGCGACGGGATTTGCTGGGGAAGCTGCTCAACCATCTTGCTTCCCAGGACTTCGCCCTCTGGTTGGTGTTTAATCAAGGGCGGGGGCTTTGAAAGTGACATATACGAAGTCAGTGCTTGAGGATTGGTCACTGTAGCGGCAGGGTTACCCAGTTTGTCCATGTACAGGGCGGTTATCTCTTTGGGTGGGAATGCTTGTGGTGGTTCATTCACTACACTGTTTGATATAGTGGTATAATAGTTACTTGGTGGTAAGGTCTGAGGCGCAGCGTGCTTCATTTTATACATTGCCATAGCACGGTCCCCATCTTTGTCTTGCTTAGAGGTTTGGGCTTGAGGGCTGGAAGAGGCCAAAGGATTCATTCTGGCATAATTTTCTCTCTCTACCTCGAGAGTCTTCATCTTGGTTGTGAAGGGGGCAACATCAATACTTTCCTGAAGGACCCTCTGGTGCTCCTCTTTATACGGATTCAGCCTCTCTCCACTCTCCTGAGGTGGCCTCTGTAACTGAGCCATCATTGGATCCACATAATGCCTGTGTAAGTGACTGTTGTTTCCAGCCGCCATTCGTTCCAAGTCATTCTTGGCTGCTGTGGGTACAACAGCCCGGAGAGGGTCGATAAAAACGTTCCTCTCCAATTCTCTGTAAGGAGAAAACCAGACACGGGGCATTCTTAGTCACTTTCTCTTCCATAAAAGTTTCTATTTGGTAAAAAATAAGCTGTCATGCCAGTATAAACATTCTTTGTAACACATCCCATAATGGTACCCAGTAAATCAGAACATAAATTAAAATAAAAGGAACTCGACTTTTTTAAAGTCTAATTTTGTGGCATTAATTTAAAATGCCTCAGAATAAAAGGAAGCACATAAACATAAGGTATTTAAAAGTCTTAAGCTTGGCAAACTTACTCATTGTGATGATCTACTAACGTTTTTGACAACGGTGGACTAGAATGAGTTGTCATTTTAAGGGGCCGTTGCGGTTCTGCACTGGATGGCCTGACAGGAATGTGACTCAGTAACCCAAGACCATCAGCAGAGGTCACAGGGGTGGGCTGATGTAACCAAGGACTGGGAGTATTCTATTACAAAAAACAAATCAAACTTCAGTTACCACAGGAAGCTAAACACAGTCGAAGAGTAGGCCTGTAACAGCAGTATGTATACAAAAGAGTATAAACTTTTAACAGATCATGTGCACAGCAAGATCTCATGACATAATTGATTTGCCACATGCCTTTAGAGATAGCAACTTAAGGTCTGGTAATAAATTATTTACTTATAAAAGTTTTTTCTTTAATTAAAAATTTTAATTTACCAAGGGTAAAATTATGGATTAACTATTTTATACACATCGAGAAGACACAGTTTATATAAGCTTTCTGAACACTCAAAACTACATAATTCATAAAATAACCTGGTACTTGAAAAGTACTTCATAGGAATTCTAAGAAATATGAATAGGTTTGTCATTTGCCACTCCTAGTCTATGGTTTTTTGGCTTAAGTTTTAAATAACAATCTTTTAATACTGGATCCATTTCATATAATTTTTAAATGTACCTTCAAACTCAGAATGAAAATAAGATGAATTTATCGTAATCATACTTCACCATGTTACCAAATAAATTAAAAACTGAATTACTTTCTCTACTGTCAAACACATAAAGTACCTATCTTAAGAAAAATTCATCTTTCTGTGTCATTCATCAGTGACACTCTTCCATGACAATTTATGGGTTAATTGGCAAGGTGAAATAGTAACAAGTTTGGATCATAAATTTGGTTCACTGTATGTAGACAATACAAAGTCAATCTGGTTAATTTACACCTGGTTCCCAAAATGATTATTCTTAAGAGGAATGGCCAAGAACTGTTGAGATTTTTGAGCTTTGCAATTCCAAGCATCATAATTTTACAGCTCAAGAGACTTGAGATCAGAGTTTAAATGACTTGATTCTAATACTAAAACAACACACAATTGAAAAGCAATTAAAAATCAAACAGAAAGTATATTGTGGCCATTAAACACATTAAAAAACAACCATAAAAATTCTTAAGGAGGGTCCTAATCAAGATTCTCTAAAATGCCCTCTAACCAAAACATAAGAACTTATTATGACAGAATCTATTAACTATAAAAGCATAATAACATTGTATTCTTTACAACATTTTAAAATATATACACAGTGAATTAAAAACAAAACAAAACAATGTCTTGGGGCTAGGATTGGATCTCATTAAAATGGACTCTTGACCTTATACACAATATTTTTTGTATTTAATTTTTATAAATACTGCCCCATAAAATTTGATTTGCGTAGTTCTTACTAAGTTCTCACAATAATTCGGTCATTAGGCCTATGGTTTCAAACTCTGAATCCAGGAGAGACCTTTCCCCAGGCTCCTCTCAGATGTATAAGTAATTCTCCTTTAAAGCATAAACAAAGGATTAAACAGTTACATGGACTAACTTGATGGGGTCTATGTAGCTATGCTGAAAGTGATCTAACTTACTATGTCACACCTAACTTAAAAGTTATAACATTTTAATGAGACTGTATGACACAGAGCAGTGAAGTAGCAACAAGCCTGCAGTTACAAGAGTTCCTCTCAGTTTTCCACTGACCCAGTGGGGCTCTGGGCTGTCATCTCAGAGGTTTCTTTACATCAGACTCTACACCTCCAATCTGGTGATAACCTGTGAACAAACTACCTTATCTTCACTGCCTTAGTTTTATCTCCTCTGCCACTGGGTATAAACTCACGGCACTGCTGAGACTAGGAGACTCAGGCTTGCCAATGTCTGTCTAGAAACCATCAAGGTGACTTACCCTCTGCATGGGGGCCTCGGGATTCACTTGGTTCTCCCACTTAGAAGAGGGTATGTTGACTCCTGGGTAATTGTGGGTCCCGTTAGGATACTGCCAAATAATTGGATAGAGTCCGAGCTGATTAAAGGAGTTGGGCGGATGTGCTTGTCCAAGGAGATGAGGTGGTGGATGCTGTAGCATCTGCGCCTGCTGTGGTGGCTGCTGTTGCAGCTGCTGGGCTAGCTGCTGTGGTGGTAGCTGCTGTGCTAGCTGCTGAGCTAGCTGCTGTGGTGGTAGCTGCTGGGCTAGCTGCTGTGGTGGTAGCTGCTGGGCTAGCTGCTGTGGTGGTAGCTGCTGGGCTAGCTGCTGTGGTGGTAGCTGCTGGGCTAGCTGCTGTGGTGGTAGCTGCTGGGCTAGCTGCTGTGGTGGTAGCTGCTGGGCTAGCTGCTGTGGTGGTAGCTGCTGTGCTAGCTGCTGTGGTGGTAGCTGCTGGGCTAGCTGCTGTGGTGCTAGCTGCTGTGCTAGCTGCTGTGGTGGTAGCTGCTGTGCTAGCTGCTGTGGTGGTAGTTGCTGTGGCAGCTGCTGTGGCAGCTGCTGTGGCGGTAGCTGCTGTGCTAGCTGCTGTGGTGGTAGCTGCTGTGCTAGCTGCTGTGGTGCTAGCTGCTGCTGTTGTTGCTGGTGTGCTAGGGCTAGGTGGCTCAAGCTGCTGGCGTGAGCAGCCTCTAGCCGTGGGTGGCCACCCATTAAGGGGGCTGGAGGCACTCCAGGTAACACTGTCGGAAGCAAATGAGGGTGGTGAACGGGAGGGTGGGGAGGAGGGGCAGTGTTCAGAGGATGGGTACTGATAGGAGGCAAAGGGGTTTGGTTTGAAGAGCCAGGCATCAGGTGGGGAGGGGCACTTAAAGTAGGTTGATGAGCGGTGGAATTGAGACAAGTTCTATGGGATGGAGAATGAAGAGGGTAAGAATGCTGGTTTAAGAAAGATGAAACGTGATTATTTCCTGTCTCTTGCCCAACAAGCGCAGGATCTCTGTAAACTGTGAAATGCTCATTTTTATCGATGATAAGAGGACTCTTGGTTTCTAACGCATTGACACGAGTCGGAACTGGATGAAAACTAGATCTTGGCAAGTCATGTTCGGTTTTATTTGTCAACCTTCTGTCCCCCATGCCATGGCCACTATTTGGGAAGCTGTTCTTAGGTTTCAGAGAGTCAGGAGAATGAGTGAGTTTGGGTTGAATAGCATCAAGTAAAGGATTGGATTTTGGTTTCGATGCATCGGCTAAAGAACCGAATTTGGACTTCAGAACCTCAGGGGGTGGACTTCGCTTATGCAGTTTGCTGTCATCGGTTAGAGAAACTACATTTAATGAAGTACGGTAAGATCCGAATAGATTTTTATCTTTTTCAGCACTCAGATGCTCATTTACAGCTAATGGGTTCATAATACTGGACCCTGCCAAACCTGATTTGTTAATGCTGCTAACCCAGCTCGTTTCAGAATCCTTTTTCCTTGGTTCTAAATATTTTGCATTGGGAAATACAAGCTTGGATTCGCTACCAAAAGTATCCAGTTTCTGAAGTGGCTGAAATCCAAAGATTCTTGTGGAGTTGTCCTGAGCCACCTTTTCTGCACCGGCTTCATTTGTAATATCAATAACACCCTTTGGTGAAACTTCTTTGGGTGCAAACTGATCCTTCGGTAAGAATTCCAAAGGACGGGCTTTCTCTGCTTTGCCGTCCTGTGTGGCATTGGGATCATAAAAGAGAAATTCATCTGAGGCGCTGAACAGAGGCCTGTCTTGCAGCTCAAGGCTAGCTGGCTTCAGAATGTCTGAACCTTCACGTTTCTTTTCTTCTGGTATTGGACCCCATGAAGACTGACGAGTTACTGTTGCTTCCTCTGCCCCCTCACCACGCTGGGATTTTCCTTCATCTCCATTGATATTAGAATTGTTTATATTCCTCACATCACTTTCAGGAATGTGCTGAAAAGGTGGAATTGTCATTCTTTTATTTGTATTTTCTGAGTCACTGCTGTCAGAATTGTCTAAAATGTGGTCGGCTCGAAATCTCTTTAAAGCTAGCTTCTTTTCATCCCCTTCAATTTTTCTTCTTTTGTTAAGAAAGTGTTTGTTTTTGCCTTTAAGACTTTCTACAAGAGGAAAAACATTAATTTTAGATTCCAGTGCAACATAAGTTTTTAACATTTCTATTTTATTTATTCCTTATAATTTTTCAAAAAAGGGAAAATGTACTCCTACCTCCACGGCCAAGGTAATCAAACTTATCGTCCTTCTTCTCTTCGTCTGGCATGGTACTATCTGAGCCTTTTCTCTTGTTCAGTCGAATGTTTCGATGCTGCTGCTGTGGCTGCTGCTGCGGTGGCAGCGGCGGCTGCGGCTGCTGCTGTGGTGGCTGTTGTGGCTGCTGCTGCTGCTGCTGCGGCGGCTGTGGTGGCGGCGGCTGCTGCGGTGGCTGCTGCTGCTGCGGCGGCGGCTGCTGGTGGTGTTGGTTCTGGGGGTTCATAGCTGATCTGGGGCTACTGGCTTCAGCCAGTGTAGAAAGATCCTAAATATAATGAGATGACAGTGACCATATATGACATGCTTATATGTATACAGATTAAGCATAAGGACATTACACTGGCTATAACTACCTACGTGAACAGTGGTGCTTCTTAGAGCAGATTGAGAAGTACGATGTGACGAGATGCCAATATCTTCTCCTTTCAACAGAGAGGGAACAACATCATCAAGAAAGGTCATTTGAACCATAGAAGGATCAACATTCTGTGGTTCTGGCACCTGGTTCATGAAACAAGAGGCACCTTGGGTCAGTCACTTTTCTCTGTTTGCCTCAATTTCCTCATCTGTAAGATGAGGTGGAGAAGGAAATTGCAAAATGCTTCAGTGCCTTTGCCAAGAAAACCTCAAATGGGGACACAAAGAGACATAACTGAAAAACAACTGAAAAACGACTGAAAAACAGCAACAAAAATTGTTAACATCTAATCAAGAATTAAGGATTTAAAAGTGGCTTGTCCATGGTGTCCCAGTGACTGAGGCTGGATCTGAACCCAGATCTCAAACATCGATGTCAGAGGGCAAGAGTTCCCACAAAAGGGCCCAGTGGGCTTTGGCCCCTAGGGGTCACCAAGACTTGGACATGACTGAGCAGCCAGGGACCACTTTCCAACTCCAGGCCACCCAGCTGACTGGAAGATGCCCTCCTGGCCCTCAAAACAAGCCCTTTTAAATCCTTTATTCTCAGCTCAACTTAGGGTAGCTTTCATCTAAAGATCACAAGGTACTTTTACAACAAAAATGATTTAAACCTTCTTTTGCTTGTTTATGATAAAACTCTACTACCCTAGCTGGTAAAGTGGCAAATACTACATTTCTCTGTTACATGGAAACAAAAGAGGCTCTATTTGTGAATGAATAGGCCCAAGAGATTCGCGAGATCTTACAACAAAAATACCTATTTTGCTGTTTTAATATATCAAGTATACATTCCATTCTTTGTGACTTCTGAAATTGTAATAAAACTCACTAAGAAAAACATTTTTATTTGTCCAAAAAATAAAGTACTTGTTAAAATTCTCATGAGAGTTAAAAAATAAAAATCAGAACTAACTTATACCATTATGTACTAGAGTAGAAAACGTTTTAATTACCAAACTAGCTTTATAAATATTGGCTAAAAGCTTTACCTGGTCATTCGTAACAATCATGGTGTGGAAAAAGAGGTCATGGTGAATAATTACACCAGCAAACCCCCGGGTGGCAGAATCTTGTCCGTATAAGTCTCACTCCCTTATCAGTTTAAAGAAAATGGACCTTTAAAGGAAATATAAAGAGAAATTTATCACCGAAAGTCATGACTTAGAAGTGCATTCCAAAGCACATACTTAGGTTTCATTAAAAAAATTTAAATATATAAAAAATAAAAAACAAACTTAGGAAGGCTAATTCCCAGCTATTTTGGAAAAGAAGTGAAAATTTCCCCCCCTTGATCTGGAGTGGATTCTGAGGTTACTTGTGTAAACAATCACAGATTATTCAGTTAATATTTAAGAACTTTACACCACAAAGCTAAAGCAGGTGGTTCCTGCAGTAGGCCCTAGTGGATATTATACCAGTTGCTTCAGGATCAAGTCTTGTCTCTAACACCTGATAACCCGGCAACTTTCTAAGACTGTGCCAGTCAACTATGTAATGAAAAGAGTAATCCTCATCTGAAAATCGTGAAAGCAATGAATTTACAGGTTTGCTGAAAATACTTCCCTGCCCCATAACTATCATCAAAGATGAGAATAGAAAGAGCTATCAGAAGAAGATCCAATCCAAGACCCTCACTTTACAGCAACTATTAAATGACCTGTCTGATGTCACTCAAGCAGTTAACTGTCAGAGAAGTAGGATTTGAACCATGGCACCTGGCTACCAAGCAAATCAAGGTTCTTTTTATTGATTGAAAATGTCTTCCTAGGAAGAAAATGGAAAAAAAAATGGTGGTCTAGAAGCTGTCAAACCAATATCTGCACATTTACACTTTAGGACTGGAGAAATAATTCTGAATTGGGTATAGCTGGTTCCTGTAGTTGAATTGCAAGCCTGTTCCCTAAATGATTGTCTGTTTGGAAGCTGAAAAATTATTGCCAAAATCATCTTAATATAATATGTCCATGTGAGCACACATAGTTGCGATGCTGAAAGCAACAAGCCTTGGATAAAAGAAACACTTTGTACTTGGTAAAAGAGAATAACCGAGAATTTAAAAAATGAAATATTTAATTCAGCTGTAACTAAAAAACTTTTTTTTTAAAATAGTAAAAGTTGAAAATGCATGAAATTTCTTTACAAGAACAAAAAAATATAATTATTCTCCTGATTAAAGGTGACAGAAAATGTAATTGCTAATCAATATCCAAATACACAGCATTTCATAAATCAATTGTCAAACTAAACACTAAGTAAAGAAATTTATTAAATTTTTTCTCCAGAAGTTAGTTGGATACCACAGGTATAGTATAGGTACAAAGAAGTATTCATCTGAATTTAATTAAACCATCAATCTGACCAGGAATAAACTGAACATTAATCAGGAGAATCAAATTTTAAACTTTCTCTAGTAATATTTCATTGTAAGCCGCAGATGACATTAAAAATCAATTCCTACTTTTGAATTGAAGATTGTCTCATGCCCTATAATCCAGCAACCTTAGAAATTGTCTTCTGCCTCTGACATACATTAGGATGTTTTTGCTCTTCCACCCTTAAATTCAGTCAGCCACAGATAATAGCTTTCCATGGGCACCGAGCCATGGGAAATCAGGAGCAGGTTTCTGCAAAGAACGCCCTTGTCCCTACTGCTACATCATCCTGTTCTTGCCCAATGCCTTTGATTCTAGATTGTTGTTTGTCCTTCCTTCTTGAAAAGGACCATGACCCTAGGGAGGTGACGCCACCACACGTTAGTGTATTGGATTTAAGGGAGGGAGGTTTGTGTCTGTCTCCCATTCTCCCCCAGAGCCAACTGGGACTAGTGACCTGATACCAAACCAATACTGGGCCTTCTCTTGCAGACTGCTGCTCTGCTTCTCTTCCAGTCTCCAACTCTCCAGTGGCCCAGATGCCACAATTCAAGAGGAGGCCTTGTGCTGGTCCCCTCGGACTCAGAGAGAAGCCGCATCGCATATCGCTGTTTCACAGCTCGGGGGGCTTGTCCCCCATACCAGATTCAGGGCCTTTGCACGGACTCCCCAGCTCCCTGACTAGAGAGCACCCTCTTTACTTTGGTTTATAGAACCTTTGACCTACCCACCCCCAAAATTACTTTGCACTTCTTTTGTGTATATTTGTCATTCTCCTCCAGAAAAGAAACTTCCAAACCACAGGCAATTGCTCTGGTCTATCTATGCCCAGGGCCTGGCGCCGGGTGTGTTTCCCTGAGAGTGTGTACAAGGCGATCACATGGGCAAAGAAGCAGATTGCCTCGCCTTCCATTTGTAAGCCCTCAGCTTATACCTAAGCTAATCCTCTCATTTTGTGGTTGAGGCAAAAGGTTTAGGGAAAGTGAAGAAGGCTTGCCAAAGGCCACATGCCAGAGAAAATGCTTAACTTCCTAACAAGAAGAATGATTCCACCATGGACTGGTCGGCTTTGGCAGAGTGATGGTCCCTCCCCTTTCCTGGGGGTCTCTTAGAAAAGACTGGAGTTTAGCAAAAAGCTTCAAGGAGGATTCTGAAGAGCATGAGTTCTTACTTTGGGAGGGAGGCAAGGGAGGCCGCACAAGGCCACCTGCCTCATTTTTCCCCTCCAGAGCCATCTGGGTCCAATGGGCAAGACAAGCAAAGCCTCCTAAATGGTCTCTCTTCTCAAATCCATCCTTCATAAGCAATGTTAGCAGTTAAAACACAGTCTGACCAAATCATTCCCTGGACTAAAAATTTTCAGTGACTCTCAACTTGCCTGTGGGACAAAATACAGCTCCCATAATTTTCCTTTAAGACTCTCCACCGTCTGGCTCCAAGCTGACTTTTAGTATTATCCCACATTGCCCTCTTCTCTATGTATATGTATTAGTTTAGTCAGTGTTCCCCCAATACAAGATGTTAATACAGCATCGGATGCCTTGGGACTGTTGTACAATCCATCATACTTGCCTGGAATTCTTTCAAATCATCTCCCCAATTCCCCCTTTCTTTAAAGTTGAGCTCAGGTAATTCTACTTTCAAACAATTCCATGGTCCAGTTTGTTTATTAGCTGCTTTGGCTCAAGTTTTCCGAAATGTGCTTTTATTCAAACCCCCCTTCCCTTCTGTCAGTTTTGATCTTTTGGAAACTTTTATTCTGGAGTTCATCACATTCTATGCCATATAACATGTGTTTGCTCTGTGTTCACAAGGAGGAGGCCTATTTCTCACTCAACATCTAGAGTAAAGGGGTGGCGACTGATTTACTCAGCTTTCCCAGATGCCTAAGCAATCAACCACAGGTCTCAGACTAAGTGGCTTAACGGCCTTCGAACTGCACCATCATGGCTGGCTAAGCCCAGGAAACCTGGCCACTGTGTGGAGGACAACTAGAAATTATCTGGAGAGTGGGGAGAAATGGATCCTGAAGATCAGAGCCAGTGTGGCACTGCAGGACAAAGGTGTGTTTTCGCGTAGCTCTTCGCCAGGATATAGGAACATCTCAGAGCACAAGACTTGGAAGGTCATCTCTTCCCCCAACTTTTCCCAGGGCTTCCTGATGACTAAACTTCCACAACCACAGTGAGGCCGGAGTTCACTAGAGAGAGATGATAAAGTTGACCCACCTCTTCCCTAGTTAAGAATTTTCCCAATCAGAGGCTTGACCTCATAGCTTTTCCTCTGAAATAAATTCCCTAAAGATGAAACAGAAGAGAAACAAGGAATGGGGGAGACCCCTTTAGCCTAAATGAGTTCAATGGCTCTAGAAGGAATGGCAGCAGCACAAAGTCTTATCAGTAGCAGGCATCAAGGAATGAATCCAAGAACAGAAATTCATTAAGAAAAACGATCCCAAAGAAGCCCATTTGGGACCACTCCCACCAGTCTCTTTATCTGCCCTTTATAAAGCCATATCCCAATGTCTGGAGATTCAGAAGGGCTGTAACCACTGCTCCAGAACACTATTCAGAGGCTCAGGTATTATTTATTAAAACATTTTTTTGAAAGTACAAATTAATAGTGTTTAAAAGATTGCTGATTGATTGGTCATCAGGTAGTTATTGACATTCTATCATAAACTGTGAATTCCTTGAGAACAAGGACTTTATATTTAATGTACATGAAATTGTTAGAGAAAATGACCAGATTGTATAACATTAAGTACTAATTGTGTTAAGTTATGTCTATATAGCAGGTGCTCCAGGACAGAATTCAGCACCTTTAGAAACTCCAGAAGTCCTTTTTATCTCACAACCTCAAATATCAGGAATAAAGGAGAAACCATGAATATTACAACAAAATAGATTCCACAAAATACACACACTTAAGTTTCTCTGCTTTATATAGGAAGAATTCTGTATTCCTTGTCTTTGAGCTTCTGGCCTTCTTAATTCTAAACAGTTATCAGGTTTCCCAGATTTCAATAGATTAGAAGCACTGAAGTAGAAGGGCAGAATCTAGGTATTCTAGATAAAAAGACACAGGAACCCTTTAGAAGCACGAGCCAATGCAAAAAGGGAAATCGAGTGGCCAGGTCAGTACCATGGAAAGCACCTTGGATTTGGAGGGAGAAGATTTGGATTTCAACTGTCACTTAAGCTCACTGAGCCTAATCTGTAATATGGGGGAGGGAAATGTATATTGTAAGCATGATCTGTGACGGTCCCCCCAGATGGCAGTTTAATTGTGTTTTGGTTCCCTTGAGTTTTCCACAGGGAATCTTCCTAATGTGCCAGGGGTCTTGATGCCAAACCCTGACTCTTAACTGTTCTCATACAGCTCCCTCTCTATATCACCCTCCTGAGTAACCTTCTAGTCTCTCCTTAAACTTTTCTGTGAAGGACTGGTAACTCATTCCAACTTACAGACTGCTCTGTTAAAGAAGTTTTTCATTTATATTAACTGAAATTGCTTCTTGACATCTTCTAGCAATTACTGTTCCTAATTCTGTTCTCTGTGGGCCAAGAAGGACAAACTCAATCCCCTTTTCTAAATTAGACCTTCCCTGAGTCAGAGAGAACCACGACTTTGCAAGGTTTAAACATCCTCTCAGCAAGGCAATGATGAGCACAGTCAGACCTCATGGGATAAAACATCCATTTTAGACCCACTGATGCTTTATTACAATTTAGGGAGTTAATCCTAATTCTAAATCCCACTGTTGTTTTCCAATTCAGCCATGTGAGCAATCTAGCACTTAAGATTCAGGTTGTAGACATCACTACTCCCCTTGGTTCCAAATCCCCCCTGGCTCTAGCTTTCCCCACTGCTATCATGTTCTCTGACTCTAGGTTATACTTTCCTATAACTTAAAAGATCATTATCTTGTGTGGCTATCTTGCTCTGGTAGTTGGGAAATAATAAGATGAAGGCATTAAATGTGGAGAAGATACAGGAACAGGGAAAACTCTTCAGAAACTGCTTACTCTCAAATTTCATGCAGCAAAATTGTTTCAAAATGCTATCAAAGCTTGCATTTATATATAAGGTGCCATTAGGACAAACTCAGAGGACTACATATATCATCCTGTCCATTTCAGCCCAGTCTTCCATTAAGTTCAATGTCTCTCCCAGCTGATTCTCCCCTTTTTATTCCTTGGAAGATGGCAGAAATGATGCTGCATGCTACAGGGTTGGGAACAAAGGCCAAAACTTTTGAGTGCCACCAGAATGATCAGTTTCACACACTACTTCATTTCCCTAGGCCTGTTTCTTCATTAATATAATTGGCAGGATTGGATTAGATTATGTATAATGTTGCTTAAATCTAGTAAGAAAATAAAGATGAATGAGTTTTCTTTTCTAACAATAAGTCATACTGGACAGAATAAACGCATGGTGGGTGCTTAGAAGATTTTGTGCACTTCTGAAATGCTATAAAAGCTGTGTCAGACTGTGCAGTGAGTTAAACTGCGCAGCCATTCCCCAGACAATGAATTGTGGACCTGCAGGTCAAATTCCATCATCTAAGGAGGCTAGAATGGGCTCAAGACATAAAGATTGGCTTAATTATTCACACTAGTGTATATGAATGAAGAATCAATGTTCTAGACTACAATATTCAGTCAGAAAGACAACTCACAGAATCGGTTCATCATTACATACACCGGTGTTTATTTTGTATAAAATGATCTGAGGAAAAAACAGGCTGGACTGACTCTGAAACAACTGCTTACTGATTTCAATGACCTCCAAGTTCCAATCTGAAAGGATCTATTTTAGTGATGATATTCTCTTGACAATGCAACTTAACCCAGAACAGAGTCTTGAGAGACAAGAACAATGGGAAAGGATAATTCGGATGACGCCTCTTTCAGCAAAGGAGACTATAGACTGTTCAAAACAGGAAAGGGGAAAAGGGAGAAAGCCCATATCTAGGAGAGGATGGTCAACATCAAATGTAGTAGACAGGACAAGGAGAACTGAAGAAATTTTATCAATCGGCAAATAAGAGATGATAAGGTTGAAGAAGAAAGTTAAAGTTAAGGCCCAAAGGGAATAGAGAGTAAGCATTTATCTAGTGCCTACTATGTGCCAGGCACTGTGCAAAGTGTGATGTAATTTACAAATACTGTCATCTCACTTGATCCCTACAACAAATCTCTGGGTTAAATAGTAGTATTATCCTCACTTTACAATTGAGGAAACTGAGGTAAAAAGGTGAAGTGACTTGCCCAGGATCACAAAGTAAATATCTGAAGCTGGACTTGAACCCAGATGGTCCTGGTTCCAGGCCCAGTGGCCTATCCACTGCCCACCTCCTGCCATATCATAACATGTGATAGAGTTGTAAGAAAAACCAGAGGGCAAAGGCTTGGGGAGCTAGAGAGGAAAGAGAAAGGACCACTGTGTAAGGGCAGAAGGGAATCTTGTGGAGTGGCCGGCTGGCCTCAGAAAAAGCTGGCTTCACTTTGGGGCACAAAAGTAGGGTCTGGAGAGTGTCAGCTGGGCACCTGAGATAGGAAAGCAACTTGTCTAGGAGAATGAAACCATTCTTGGATCTGAATCCAACTTTTTTGACACTCCATTACTAGTTCTCTCTCTATTATTCATACATTATGTCAACATAATCAATAGGATATAGTATAACGAGAAAGCAACTCCTCAAAATTATTATTGTTTTATCCCTAAATCAACAGATTACTAGGTTAAATTAAATTACAAAGTTAGATCACTAATATTAATAACAATGTTGTGAAAAGCTTTTAAGTGTAATATGCTACTATTATTAGCACATTTAAGTAATTATTACTATGATTCCCCTAAATGAAAATGATTTTGTGCTTTACAATAGAAAACTCACAATTTTCTGTATCCAAATTCAAATTCAAAAACAAAAACAAAAACAAAAAACCCAAAAACATTCTCCAATGCCTTTTCCTCAAAACCATTTCTCAGTCACTCCTCTTGTGCAAATAATTGAACCAAGGAAAAGAATCTCACTTAAAATCTCACTGTCAACTAACAATCTAGAATAGAGGAGGACTTATCCCTTTAATTATTGCAGGTGATGGCCTTAAGGGGCTGGAAGGTAAGACTATGTCCACTCTAAGCTAATGGGAATTTCTTTCTCCTCTTTCAAAATAGCATTTTCAACGTGTCACTTTACAAACTACTCTTTTCCCTTTCTAAAAAAAAGTGGAACTCCAAAGGAAAATAATTGTGATTTTCTTGAAAAATTGAAAATGTTTATAACCAATTTGATGCAATAGAGAAATATCTATGCTGGGGGGCGGGGGAGGAACAGTGGCAGGATGCAAAGGCAAAGCCCACAATAGGCCCCATCACCAGGCTAGCAAAGTCAAACCATCATCAGTAAAGAGCCAAGGCAAAAGGATCAGGACATATGAGGGGCTGAGGGGGGGAATGGCACAAAGGGTTTTTTTGTTTTGTTTTGTTTTGTTTTGTTTTTTTAAAGAAAGACATTTTAACTTGCCCAGAAACAAAGGGCTGAATGGGTTCCATCAATAACATAAAAGAACCACTGTGCCTCCAGGTCTGACCACCCCTCAGTTGCCATAGGGGCACCATTAACTGTATTATGTCCCCAAAGCAGGAACACAGTCCAAGGCTTGGCCCTGCGCTCTCCCCATCCTGCTCTTTTTTCTCCCTAAGGTGCCATTACCACCTCAATCCAGATGACTCTTAGATCTAGGAATGGAGCTTGATCTCTTGCTTCATTCAGTCCAGCATCCACCAGACTCAGAACAGGAGGTCAGTTAGGCATTTCAAATTCCACACATCCAACTAAGAACTCTCTCTCTTTTCCTCTAAACCCTCGCCCCTTCCTGAATGTCCCAAGTTGGCCCAAGGCATCATCTCTCTTCCAACCACACAAGCAAACCAGCCCAGAGTCCAATTCTTCAAATCCTTTCATCAGAATTGGGGGCCAAACCATGAGGATTCCATCCCTATAACACCTCCTGCCTCTATCACTGCTTCTCTAACCATATAACCACTCTTCAATTTTGGCCTGCGCTTATCATCTCTGAACTTCAGCTACTGAAAATCCTTCCTAATTTGGTCTCCTTTTCTTCCTTCTCTAGTCTACTCTCCTCAACTTGTAAGGAGTCCTTTACCTAATTACAGGTACAATCATGTAACACCTCCGTTTCTAAACTCTGTTTCTGATTCTAGAGATAAAACACCTCTGCTTGGCACACAAAGCCTTTTCCAACTGGCTCCAACCTATCTTTTCAGGATCTATGACACCTTCCTTCCCTTCAGAAACTCTTCAACATTGCCAACTTGGCATTCTCATTGTACCTCATATACATTCTATCTCTTGGTTATGTGTGTTGTTTCCTCTCCCCCACTCCTCCCATTCTGTAACCTTGATGTGATAATTATGAATCCTAGTTTGTTTCAAAGTTCAAATTAAAGATCACTTCTTGACACCCCATTCAACTTTCAGAACCTCTCTCTGCAAGTGATTGTTTGGGGACCTGTGCCTGTTTTTATACTTCTCTGTAATAACATTTCCATAAAGGTCTCTACAGGACATCTGGTGGTGGTGGTGGTGGTGGTGGTGGTAGTGTGTGTGTGTGTGAGACAGTGACAGAGAAAGACACACACACAAGGCTGATTACAGGGTTTACAATTTACAGTTCCTCCATCTTACCTTAAAGCCTCCTCTGTCCTCCCTCCCACTCCAGTCTCTTCCTTAGCAGATACAGCCAGGGGACAGAAGGGAATGGGGAACCCTAAGTGGGGAGGAAGCCAGAGGGGGGAGTGAGAAAGTCCAGCCCTCTGATCCAGCCCCACAGACCTCCTAGCTGTGTGGCCCCAGGCAGGTCTAACCTTAGAAAGAACAGGTGAGACAACATTTGTAAAGCACTTAAGCAACACCAGCTGCAATGCTGATCTGGTTCAGGAAACCTGAAGTGGGCTTTCAAGAAACAGAAGGACTTCAGGGGGGGAGGGGGGATTCATGGGCTTCTCCATTCCACTTGTGGCAGGTGGGATGGATGAAGGCACAGGAGGAAGAGGGGGCACTTGAAAGAAGTCTTGAACAGACCATCTGGCTTACAGCATTAAGGCAGTGAAGGCCATTACCAGTATATAAGATCGGCCCAGATCAAGTGAAACCATCTTGTGGAGGCCCACGAATGCCAGGCCAAGGATTCAAGACCTCATTCTATAAGCAAAGCGGAACTACGTTGGGATGGGAATGTCCTGAGAACTGTGTGCAAGTGGGTTAGAGGGACTGGACGGGGCCCAAGTACACCTGGGGAAAGGGGCCAATTCAGATGAGAGAGAATGAAGCTTTGCAGAGTGGGTACAGATAGCAAAGGTTCCCCAGTCCAAACCTTTCGTCCTTTCTGATTTCTCAAACAAAGGCTCCCCTCACTTTGCTCATGACTAGGAATTCAATTGAGTAACATGAAAAGGAGACAGATTACTCCTCAGGGCAGACCCTCAGCTCTACTTCCTGACTAGACCTTCTTCACCTCAGGACTGAACTAACAATGAGGATGACAATAAAAACTGACATTTACAAGCAGCTTTAGGCTGATGGCACTTTACCTGCATGATCTCATTTGATCTTTGCAAAAACTCCATGATGTGTTAGAAGAATCAAACTTCTTACAGATGAGCTAACTGGGCAAGGCCTATGACTTGGCTAGTGTCAGCGAGGTCAGGCTGGGCAGCCTTTCCTCTTGGTCCTTTCAAGCATTATCCAAGTGCCTTCTCGCTGCTAATTCCAGGGAGCTTTTCTCAATTATCTCTCAGCAGCTTCAGATACTGATGTGCTCTTTCTCTCCTGCTCCATCCCCACAGACACTGCTCTCAGCGGATCCTCCTTTCCCTCATTCTGTGGCGGTGGGGTTTGCCATCTCCCTGGCCCCTTGTTCCCACAAGGTGGGCCTCTCACAGCTCTCTCTTAATCCTGTCCCCTCACCCTCACTTCACCATCATCAGTGCACACAGGTTCAATTTTCCCCAGATTCCTACAGCGATAGCTCCCAAAAACATCTGGGACCCTAAGTCCTACTCCCTGTCCTGAGCTCTATGCTCACACAACCAGGGCTCTCTCCTACTTCCTGCCACCCAGGCTCGCTTCCCCAAAGTCTCCCACAATTCCCTTCTCCCTCATTCCTGACATCTTTCGCTTGTGAGCTATGTATCTCTTGCCACACTGTCTGGATGCCAGGCTGCAGCACTACTTCAGGCTCTTGTGAACTATCTCCTGTATAAACTACTCACAAACCTCCTGAACAGGAAGCTAATCTGCACAGCCTACTCTGTGGTGGCTGAAAGCTCACATTGCTCCAGAGACTTCGGATGAACCAAGTCCATAGCACACCCTCAGGTGCAGGCTCTACACCCAGCTGGCTGTGTGGTTCTCTCAGAGCACGGGGTTTTCTGGTGCAAAAAGCTTTTTGCAAGAGTTTCTAGGTTTTCTGGGATACAAACTACTGGGTCTGGCTCTGTGATTTCAGTGCCTCAGAAACCTCCAGGTCAGGAAACTCTCAAATGCAGGTCAGCACTTTCTCAGCAAAGTCTAGCCTTTGAAAGGAGCCTAGACCCGGCCTCCTTGAACTTTGCCCACTCAACCTCTTTTTGCCCCAGAGATCGGTTATGTGACCTGGTTATACAGGCACACAAATCAAACATTTAGCAACACCATGTCATCATTTCACGATGCCCACCTTCAGTTAGAGATGTGCTGTGTCCAGGGCAACAGCTCTCTATCCCCAGCCCAAACTGCTTCTCAAATCCTTCCAGTGTAACTGCTGTTTGGCTGCAGGGCCCTAAATATCCCAACAGGAACAAGCAAGACCTGTTCCACAGCACTCACTAGGTGCCAGCACTGGGCCGAGTGCTTCACAGACAGTATCTCATTTGACCCACACCTTATCCAGAACCAATGGTTCAAAATTCTAATTCATCAAGATCTCTCCAGAAATTCCCAGTGGCCTTGGATAAGTGGCAGGCACAAGACAGGAGATAAAGCGGTGGCCCTGGGGGCAGCATGGTCTTAGTCCAAACTGGCTCTCAGACCCTGCGGACTCTGCTGACACCAGACAAGCCACCAGCTGGCCAAGCCTTAATGTTTCTCCTCTGGATAATCTGGATCATCACAGTGGCTGTCTCAGAAGGTTACTGTCATGATGAAATGAGGTCATGTTGTAAAGTACTTGGTAAACTTGAATAAGAGGCAATATGGGCCAGTTATTGCCTAGTTTACTCTGGACAAATCATTTAAAGCTGTCCGAGTCTAAGTTTCTAGACTTATGAGATGAGGGAATTAAATAAGAGACTTTTAAGGAATCTAATTTGTTAGTCTGATCTTACCATCTATCATCATTCATTAAAACATTCTAAGGATTGTGTAGCCCTTTATCTCTTCATTTTTCCCCACAAAAATAGATTTAATTAACATTTCTTGTTAAATGCTTTGCTAAAACCCAAGTAAGCTAGATTTTAGTCCCCTGTTTTAGGAGGAATTCAATAATTTTATACCCTTCTGGTCTGATGTGAATTAGAGTCCTTCCTGTAACCACATTCACTTCAAATGACCTCCCCTATAACTTATCTGGTATAAATCCAAGAGGTAGTACGGCATTATGGGAGGAATACTAAGGCACACAGGCAAAGCATTGACTTCTCTGAGCTTCAAGTTTCCTCATAAGTGAAATGAGGATAATAACACATGGACACTCACTCACACGCTCTCTCTCTCTCTTTCTCTGTCTCCTAGTGTCAGATTTAGAGTCAAGTCCTTTATAAACCTTAAGGTTTTATATAAATGTCAACCATCTTATCAGCTGCTAACTGTTAATGCCAATTATATGAATTCAGAGAGCCAGATGGAATCTTTGAAGAGGACTAGCCAAAGTCCCTTATTTTCCAGATGTGGATTTGCCCAAGGACCCAGAGGTATGAAGTGTCCAAGGTGAGAATAGGATATAGGCCCGAGGACTCCAAAGAGACTCTTTGTTTAATGACACCTGTGTCCTCCACAAATGAATCCACAAAGAATGGACTCTAAAGACCCCAACATTCCTGTCAGTGAGATAAGACTCAGTTGTGAGATTGCGAAGAGAAGCTGCACGGTGATGTCCTGACATATCAAAACCTGCCCTATGTTTTTTGGTTTATTTTTGTTTCTTAGAACATTTCCCTCCCAGGATTTACATAAATACATGTGGTATTAGTTTGAATATAAATGTCATTTGCCTCCCAAATTGACTTACCTAATAATGTGGCCTATCACTGGTATTTTTTTCTTGTGTAACTGCACACTTTTTATTTTTAAAGATTATGTAATACCTAGAGTAGTTCTTCAATGAAAAGTTTCATTATGAACCTGAACTTTATTAAAGGAATAGAATAAGAAACATAGCAGCTTTTGAAAGTCAAAAGAGGTCTACTTTTCTTCTTTTTAATAGTAAAATTAATGGAGATAGTAATTTGTTATCAGGAACTAAACTAAGGTGTTTAAGTGGGTAGGTGTATGTATGTATGTATGTATATATGGTGGCAAGTCTAATCCTAACTTTGTCAACCAGACTGTGACAGTTTAAACTTTTTTTTTTTTTTTTTTTTTTTTTTTTTTTTTTTTTTTTTTTTAAGTAGTACTTAGAACAATCTATTGATTTGCAAACATATATTATTCTGGGTGTAAAATAGGGAACACCTTTAAAAATAGGTAATGGTGAAATCCACCAAGAAATGAGATTTATTTTCTTGAATTAAAAACAAACAAACAAACAAACAAAGGAGGTACTCCTACTAATTTCTGAAAATACTGTCCTTAATCAAGATAGAAAAGAATGGTAGGAAGGACTACTTATTTTTCAAACAATATTCTGCTGAATGACATACAGAGGCACTTTTTATGTAACTCTTCAGTATATTTTGGCCAAATTTATTTGGGAATCCTCTGAAATTTTGAAGAAAATTTCAATGTGTTTAAGGTAAGACCACAGATTTAGAGCTGTGAGGAATCTGAAGATTGTATACAGGCTGAACTCGTCAATTTACAAGAGAAATTTGAGATGCAAGAGATCCATGACTTGTCTAAGTTCACACAGAAGAGTAGCCACCAGTAGGCTGGCCAATCTATTCATTAGACAAGAAACAACCTTGTGAGCGATAATGTGAGTTGGAATCCAAAGCCAAGGGTCACCAAGGGTCCATCCTTCATGCTGACCTCCTGATTTCACTCCTGCTCTCTGCAGAGCTCTCCCCACACACGTAAGTCTGGTGCTCTCCTGCTGGTGGGACTGACTGTGTCCCCACGCAGCTGGTCCGGGGATTTCTCCTTCTCTACCCTGTACAAATGCCCTACTGTGCCCTCCCACAGCCACTTGTCAGCTCTGTGGGGATGCCTCTCAGATACTGGGCAGGCACAGTGCCTGAACACAGCAGACACTACGTCACTACTTGCAGATAGAGGCGTGTGTGTCTGGTGCGCACGTAAAACAAGTCCCTAGAGGAGCAGCACCAGGACTGCTGCTGTGCCCTCCCTCAGGGTCCAGGGAACTTCCAGCTGAGGCCGTTCCTGCCTTTCCTCCACTGAGACACCAAGAGCTGATGCATAAAGGCAGCAGGTACTTTAACTGACCTCCAGAATGTAGGAGACAGGGAACAGGCTTAGTTCCCGGTGCCTTCTATTTCTGCCCTGATTACTGTTACATACATATGTACATTCAGAAGATCACCGAGGGGCCTAGAGTCAGGAGACTTTTTCATGACTTCAGATCCATCCTCAGACCCTTACTAGTACTGATCCTGGGCAAATCATTTCACCCTATTTGCCTCAGTTTCCTCACTGGAAAAGAAGCTGGAGGAGAAAATGGCAGACCACTACAGTTATCTGCCAAGAAAACCCCAAACAGGGTCAACTAAGAATTGAAGACTGCTGAAAGCTCTCCTCTTTCATATCCTGCTCTCATCTATTTCTGGAGCTCCAGTCCCACATTACCAATGACTACTGGAACAGCTTCATCTGTCCAAAATGGATTTCCCTTCTCCCCAAGCTCTCCAGAAACCCCCATTTTCACACATCCAGGCTCACAACCTTAGAGGCTTCCCAGACTGTTCAATCTCCCTTCAATATCACACTCATTTCTCTTCTTCCTCCAACAATCACCACACCAGGGGCACAATGGAAAAAGCACTAGCTACTAGCCACGGGAGAAGAATTCAAATCTCATTTCTGACTCTTAATGTTTGCAAGCTTGGACAAATCAATTTGCTTAGTTTGATGGAAATAGTCCAAGCTCTGGAGTTGGGGCCCTTGGGTTTAAGATCCTATTTTTGTTATCCACTACTTGTGGGTTATGTAGGGTGTGCAGTATAGACAAGATCAGGACTTTAACCTGGGATCTGAGAGAGACCCTGGGGAAAAAAAAAGTCTGATAACCATATTTCCTTTATAATTATACACATAACCACACAAAAATTTAATGCAATTAAAAACCACTCTGAGAAGGGGTCCATAAGATAGAGAAAAGGAAAAAAAAAGGTTAAAAACCCTTGGGTTCACTGACCTCTAAATTCTAAATCTATTATCCTGGGAACCCTCCAGACCCAAGTTACATCATCTGTGTGACGATGGCACAGGACTAGAGGCCTTGGAGCCCTACCAAGTCCCCTAAGAGGGGGACTTTACTTTGTCTCATCCTCTAAGTTCCATGACATGACAGGCCTCCCTATTTCAGGCTTTCATGGCTTCTCCCCTAGATTACTCTGAGAGGCCACGGGCTCTCTCTGCCTCCAGTCTTTCTCCACTCCAGTCTTCCACAATAAATTGCCAAAAATATATCTTTGACCGTTCAATGGCTCCCCAGTGCCTCTAGAAAATTCAAATGTTCAGTTTCCTATTTAAAGGAACGTCCAGTTTGAATATGATTTTCCTTTCAAAACCAATTTCATCTCACTGCCCCCGTGGTCAATTGTGCAAACAAGCTGGCTAACTCAATGCTGACAAACTTTCAAACTCGATTTAAGCTTAGGCACTCTGGGCTATGGGAAGCCTTTGCTGACCTCAACTCTAAATGCTCAGTGCCCTCTTCCTTCTCAATTTATCTTCTTATCACTTCTTTGGACACACGCATCTTAGCTGAGTGCATGGTTGGACAGTGTTGAAGACTAGTGAAACTACTTTGGAAGCAATCAGGTGTGGGAGCTGGACTTGGGAAGACCCAAGTTTCAATTTGACTTCAGATGTATACTAGATGTATAAGTAATTTAACTTCTGCTTGCCTCAGTTTTCTCATCTCCAAAAGAAGGATAAGATCGTCTACCTTGCAAGGTTGTTGCTCAGGTCAAATGAGATAATTATTGTAAAGTACTTAGCAGAGTGCCTCAGTGAGCACTATATAAACATAGCCATTATTATGGCTAGAGTAGCAGGTCTGGGGTCAGGCTGACTCCTCTTCCTGAGTTCAAATCCAGCCTTAGATTGGGTGACCTGGGGCAAGTTACTTCACCCTGTCTGCCTCAGTCTCCTCTAATTTGTAAAATGGGCAGGAGAAGGAAATGGCCAACCAATCCAGTATCTGCCAAGGAAACCCCAAACTGAACAACAACAAATAGTAAAATTGTTTAGCTCAAACTCTGAAAACATCATTTGAAGATTTATGTAATCCACATAGTCAATTCCAAAGGTTTCATTGCCTCAAACTTGAAAGACGGCATTATCAGCTTAAGACCTTGACTTTGGAAGTTGGACCCAGATAAATATCTGACTCACTCGAGGTATATCCACTTGGCCCAGACAACTACTATACTTTTTTTTTTGCCTCAACTTTCTAGAAATCTTATTCCAACCAAATGCAGAGAAAACAGAATAAAACATTACAAAATCATTAAGACAACAGAAGAAATGGATGGTCTCCCTTTCTTTGGTATTAATCCCAACTCTAGCGTCTTGAAAGGCAGCAACTAGAGTTCATTATGATTCACCACCCTAAAAGTAGTATTTAAATAGTTCCAGGAGTTGTGATACTGATTCTAGGAATTAAAACTCACCAAACAACTGGAACCTATGAATGTTGGAAAAATCTCGCAAAATCTGTAATATTTATACTTTGCAACAAAGATTCTGTGCCCTGTGTTCTGTGTCTGACAGGTTCTAAATTATGATCACTATTAGATTCTAAACAAGCCAGACCAATGCAGTTTAACAGCTCAACTGCCCTCAACTTTCAGGTTAAGAAGTAATCTCTTACATTTCCTTTAATATAAAAACCAATCTCTCTAAGGTCTAAGTATAAATTTGGCAACCGGTTGGAAAACACAGCAGAAGATTTTAAGAAAAGCTCTCTAAAAACACCTTTCCATTCTATTATCACTTTTCGTAAAACAAAATGGAAAACCTAGGTCTAAATGGTTGACATTTTTGACCTGTATTTCCATGAAAAACACAACCAGATAATCCAAAGTTAAATTATTATTTTTCAAAAACTGGTTAAAAAAGTAGTCTTCCTTCTGACCTTCCTCCCCCCCCCTTCCCTCCCTGACCAGTTGAAAAACACTGGAGTTCCCTCCTACTCAGTACTTTTCCCTTCCCCCACTACTTCAAAGAAGCAGTCAGTGCTGCCAGCTAGAATCAGGAAAACTAAAAGGAGGAAGTAGGAATTTATATGCCCACAGAAAACAGAGCATGGCGGGCTATTTCAAAGTAACCTAATTAATATGTTTCAGTACCACAGGGTCTCAAGAAAGGTGGTTTAATTTTATTTCCATTCAATATATGTCCTTCTAATGGTAGTTTCTGTCCACTCCTCAGTCTAAAAACTGAATGAATCAACTATTTTAACTCAACCAGACATATCTTTCATATGGAGAAGTCTCTAAGACAGAACTAATCGAGGCAGGAGTCAAACTAGTGACCTTAAGGTGGTCAGTACGAAAACCAGAAGAATCATTTCTTCTTACTGGGCAATAAAACAAGATCTGTTACAAAGGATCTTAACAGGTTCAAAATAAATTATTAGTGATATTTACCATGTATCTGAAATATAATCGTTAAATGGCACTCAATTGTAAACAGAATAACAAAGTCATTTTAACTCACTAGAACTTTTTGGACACTTCCTCATACCAGAAAATAACTAGCATGGGCATACAATGCTTGAAGTTTTGTAAAGGGCTTTACATTAATTATCTCATTTGAACCTCCTAACAAAGTGAGGTGCTCTGATCCCCACTTTACAGATGGGGAAAATGAGGCTGAGAATAACTTGCCTAGGTTCATCCTGCTAATAAATCAATTAGGCAAAATGGGAACTCAAGGCCTTTCTAATCCTGCATTCTTTCCATCACACCACTCATCTGAGTACCCCACAGACTTCCATATAAATATGGAAGCTGGACTTGGCCTCAAAAAGGACATTGAACCATGGTTCCAATATGAATATGGCTGCTTTTTAAGAAGCCACATGAATAAGACACACACAGCAATGGTAAGACCCATGCTGGTATGTGACCAAGTAGAATCATCAGTCAGCAAGAAAGTTTAGGATAGGGAGAAGATGGCATGGGCTGTCCTGGGGCAAACAACAAGTGGTGACCGGGAGACAGGGTAGCCTCACAATGCCAGGAGACAACCAAAAGGCCTCCAGCAGCCTGGACAGCAGGCTTTTTTAACATGGAAAAATTAACACACAAAATGGAAATGGAAGCCTGGATGGGCAGTCACCTGTATCTTCAGAAGGAACTCTTTAATCAATAAAATTCAACTGAGTACTTAAAAAAAAAAAAACAACCCCAAACCAGAAATAAATAAGGGAAACTTCTAACTTATCACTTTCTTAAATAAGTCAAAACTTTCTTTTAACCACATGAAGCTGCCCTAAGGTCGAAATGTTAAGACACTTTACCACAATCCATGCCAGTAACAGCTGCATGTTTAAGATGCCAAAGAATTTATTAAATGTAATATTTGGACAAGTGGTGAGAACAATATTCTGGGATAAAACTACACATACCACTTGGATCCTAGAAATTGTTCCTTTACATAGTAGCCTGTTACATCTTATTTGGACGGATCTCAGAAAAGATGTATCATTTCAAATGTGACTATTTGCTGAGAGACATAAAGTTGTGTTCTATTTAATGTTGGAAATTTTTAAACAGTCCTTACATTTTGGGATGTGTTTCCCTATGTACTTTAAGTATAACAAGTCTAGGTAAATAGTACGATGATTAGAGAGCCTCAGAAGGTATTTTAGAAGTATTACTTTGGCTGTGTATTAATACTTTTATTCACTTCCAAAATATGGCCACCACCTTGCACCAGAGGATTGTTTAAAAACCTTCTGTAAACCAGTAAGTGCTATATAAACTTGAATTATATTAACAGAATAGCTTCTCTTGTTTTAATCTGATTTTCAAAAAACCTGAATGTAAACACTGAAACACAGCAGATGCAAGGGCATCTTTCACTTCTAAAAACTTCACAAATTACAAAATTACAATAGAAGAACACGGTACAACAAAATGTAAGTACTAGTTGACTAGCTCATTCAGAATATCAATTCTTATCACAAGAGAAATAAAGAATGGTTAAAAGATTAAGTGAGTCAGTCCTCTTTTCAGGGAAGTCCAGAGGCTGACACTGACGTATGTAGATTGGCAGGGTGGTTGAAATAATTTATAAAACAGACAAATACTTAGACCTTCAACATCACATAAAAGAGACTTTGGCTCTTGTGCTTTTGAGAAAACAAGCAAACAAAAGACCAAAAAACCCAAAAATGACCCATCTAGAGTAGAAGGTGAACCTAATTTTAAAAATGTAAAAAGGGGAGAGCTTAGTGCTTTCTTTTATCAGTATCACAATCATACATAAAAGGCCACCTGGCAAGACCTCATTTTCAGATCATTTTCTTTACTTATTTCACTTCCCCTCAAATCATTCTCAAGATGAGAACCCTTCAAAGGTCCAACTTTAAAGTAACTATATTTCACTGTTGGAAGAGAAACATTTACCAAGAACTATGAAAAGTTAAAAAAACGACATCTGAAAGGTTCCTCCCCCATTCATTCAACACTGCCTCCAGCCTTTGTGTGGTTTTATGGGTATATTTCAGTAACACCCAAATAGCAAAAGAAAACTAGCTTTTTACTGAACTCTTCAAGGGAAGAATGGGAAAAATACATACTTTAAGTGAGACTTCAAAATAGGAAATAACATGTGTACAGAGGGAACCATTCATTTATTTGTAGAGAATGAATTAACAACAAACAGAAGTATTTCACTAATCTAATTCCCAAGGTATTAAGTGGCTTTATAAACAACAAAAGTACCATCCAGTAAGTCCAGATACCCAGGCATTTAATCATAAGCAATCATGTGATCACATCATGAAATCAATTATCTGGTGAGCAGGAGTTTTGACACCTGAGTTGAGTTTTTCAAAATCCTTCCAGTAAAATAATTATTCTTCCTCTAATTGCGTACAATGAAAATACTGAGGATTATTTTAATTTTTAAGTTTTTAAAATGAAAGATATCAATGTCATCAGACAACATAAATGATAATACATCTGCAGATGAACTGATAAGTATATTAAGAATAGTTAATGTTTATTCAGGGTTATTTTTCCAGAAAATGGAAATGTCAATCGACCCTTTCATAGACTTTTGGTAGGAACTTTACCATAAAACCAAAGCCGACAAAACAGAGAATTGGAATTATTTTTAGAACCATAAGGCAAAAAATGTAGAGGAATAAAAAACAAAAACAAACCATTACTTACAGGTTTGTATATAGGTTATTTCCAGGAGTATTATACAAACACAAAAGCTTCCAAAAAACTTTTCTAATTAAAAATTACAGATTAGGAAGCTATAAACAATTTGGGAATGCTTCCTAAGTACAGATTTGAAATCAGAGGCAGAAGCAATTAATTATTTATGCTAATCAAAGATAATTTCAAAACAAAAGCTTCTGTGTTTTAAAGTTCATAGTGTGTATATGAAACGATCCACTTAACTGTGTACCACTTGATGAGTGACATTTAGTAACCTCTCCAAATTCTTCAAAAGCCAAGGTTCAAGAGACAATCACAAAGTATATGTAATATCCAACCTGTACTTTCCAAGAACTGACTGATCATAAACATAAACCATAGAGAATCTGACTTTCTCATATCCTAAGATACTAAGGCATACTAGTTACTAAAGTCATCTTGATTCCTTACCTGATAGGGCAAAAAGTCGATATCTTCAGTTAACAAAATCTACTCATCCACAAAGAATTCTACTGAAGTAGTAGAACTTTGTCCAGCAAAGGCCTATTGGGGTGTGGGGAGAGAAAGAAAGAATACGTGTAAACAGAACAGATTATCTAAATTTTATATCCAAAATGGTAGCAAACAGTAGAAGTACAATTTGATAACTTCATTATCACTGTAGCCTACGGAACATCAGCTTATTATATTAACGGATACAACTTCAACCAATGTTTTACAAACATTTCTGGCTTATTTACACCAATAATCATCCAAAGGCTCTCTAATGGACAGGATGCAAAAGGCTTCAAACTCCCCACCCCCCTCCCAACCCAAAGTGAATTCCAGATGCATCCATAAAGAGGGGGGAGGTGGAGAGGAAATGGAGAATAAGGAAAGGAAGGGAAAAGAGAACATTTAACACCCATTGCATTACATTTCCTTTTCTCCACTCTTTCGAAAAATAAAACTGAAGTACTTTGATTTTTTCCAAGTAAGAATATTTGTTTCCCTGGGTTAGCAGGGATAGGAGTAAAATTTTAAGGCAGACTTGAGTTGTTTTATTTGGACATTATTATAAATATATAAAAAAGCAGGTGGGAAGATGTTTTCCTACTCTTTTTAAGAAGCATCTAGCTCAGTTCAGGAGCAATGAATTTGGGGGTAAAGCTGAAAACTCCTTTCTTTTTTCCCATCAAAAACCCTCTGAAGATGTTCTAGAATTATAAAAATGGTATTGTCAGTCGACCCTCTCATAGACTTTTGATAGACACCAAAACCGCCAAAACAGAGAATTGGAAAGGAGAAACACTCCCCATTTTTAATTAATTTAAGTCATATGGAGAAATCTTTTGGGAAATTATTCTGGGAACAAATCATGCAGTGAAACACTTCTACCTCTCTATGTCACAAGTGAGATATACCTCAAGGTACAAAGCCATTTGTCCTTTCTCAGTTTTTTTAAGGCAGTTTTTCTCCAGTTTTTGACAGAAAAATTAGGGGGAAAGTACCTCTGACCTAAACGCATAACCAATAAAGTGATACTGGGGAGAATTGGTTTCAAAATGACAGGCTACGGTTTTAATTCTGACTAGCACTTGGGGTAATCACTAACAATTAAAAAATCCTTTTTGAAACCTTCGGTTGTTCTCAGAATAAGTATTGGCATTAAGGCAACCCTAACCTTTAAGGTCCACCAAACAGGAGGAGACATTTTTATTTGATCTCATGGATAAAATCTGTACTGTTCAAAACACTTGAATGCAAAGGAAATGCAAGCTTAACAAGTTAGCTGTGTCCTAGAAAACTATGAAATACAAATGAGAAAGTATCTTGCCATATTGTTAATGCTTGGATAATTCTAAAAAAAAGATCCTCAGAATCTCTCAAATGTTTTGGACAATGTCATTTTACCAGTGTCCTGAGCAAACTCAGCTGATTTTTTAAAATCAATATCAAAAAGGGAACAGACACTCCATCCTTGTGCCCAGAACTCTGCTCCAGACTCAGGGATGTCAAAGCAGGAGTCTCCTTCCATGGTCTTCAGGGAGGTCCAGGCAGCATGTTCTCTTTGCCCACCACCAAGCTTCAGCAAACATGCTTCTGAAGCATTTCTTGCCTTTCCACATACTCCCCCCCCCCAAGTTGTTAAATTTGTACTAACAAATCCAGGTGTGTTCTTAGGAGACATCTTAAACTCCAAAGGTCTATTTGCTCCATAAATAGCACATTATTGGGTCAAATGTGAACATAAATGTTCACAAGGACATATCAAGTGACTAAAGTTTATATATTATAATCTATATGAATAGAATTGAAAGGCAGGAGGTGGGAAGCAACATTAAATTCCCCACTTTATCTTTCCAAGCCCCAGTGCTCCCCTCTTTAGCTGCATAAGTAATATAGGTGGTTTACGTTTTCCCCAGGGACCTAATCTTTTTCTAATCTGAAAAACATTCTGCAACAACACATGACACTCTCTCTGAGCAGAAACTTCTATGGATCATGTTCAATAAGCAGCAATCCTAGGTAACGGCACAAGTTAAATCACTGTCACTTATAGACACACTAGGAAAAAAGTTTTATCTCCACATAATAATTCTCAAGCTATGCCGTAATTGGAAACAATTGTAAAATAGAAATCCCTCAAATTTTTGCGACTGCCACTAATGGCCAATCTACTCGTTCATCGTTAAAAATAGCAGACTAGTCAGATGCACTATCTTTCACAAATGGGATGCTATAAAAAACAAAGTTCGGAAACTGTTTAAATACAACTTGTTTGCAAATAAACACTTCTAATGTGCTTACTAACCTTCTTGTTAAATAAGCATCTCAACATTAAAAAAAAAAAAAATAGAAATTCTAAAACTTCCTGACAGCGCTTAGCAAGCCTGCAGTGCAGGCAACAAGAACGGAAACGAAACGCATTCTGCTGGGAATGAATGGGAACCACCAAGGCAAGCCCCCAAGTCTAACCCCAGAGTCCGCTTCCGAGTCGGGCTCCAGAGCCGCTCCGACGGCTCCCGGCTGCACACGAGAAGCGAGCAGCGCCCCCAGAAGAGCCCAAGCGGCTGCTCAGGATGCCCGAACAACTCGCCGGCAGGCACCGGTTCGCGGATCCGGGGGCCCGGGCGCGCGTGCCAAGACACCAGGAATCGGCCACGCACGGACTTCTCCCTCTCGTCCGCGCGGGGCTGCCCTGGGACGCCCGTGGTCTGGGAGCCGCACAAGAAACGCTCGGGCCCCCCAGTCCTGACCGGGAGTGCCCCAGTGGGGGAGCGCCCCGGCCGCCGCATCCTGTCAAGGCTCCACCGCTCCACATTCCATTCACATGAGAAAAAGCAGAACCGACGAGGCCCACGGGGAGCCCCCCCACCCGGCAGGAGGCCGGCCACTCAACGTAACCGGAAATACCCCGAGTTCCCCCAGGCCCCGGGGCCCCAGAGTTCAGAGACCGCGGCCCGGGGGTCCGAGTGAACAAAGGCCAAGAGCACGGCCTTGGGTCCCGTCCGGCTGCCCCAGGGTTGGTCCGTCCCTCCAGGCTCTCCCCGAGAGTCTGACCGTCTCTTGACAAAGAAGGTGCCGGGAGCGGACAGGGGCCGGGGTTGGGGGGAGAGAGGGAGGAAGGAAGTACCTTGTTCTCCGGGGGCGGGGGGGATCGGCAGCCCGAGCCCCCCCCCCCCGAAGTGCCCGCCCAAGGCCAAGGCCAGGGGGCCGGCCGCTGCCCGTCGGCTCACTCGCCTTTTGCGGTCCGCTCGGGCGGCTCGGGGGGCGGCGGCGGCGGCATCCTCGGCGGGGTCAGGCGGGCGCCTGGGTCAGAGTCGCTTACATAAGCAGGGAGGTCGTCGGGGCGCGGGGAGCAGACATCCGCCGCTCCGGGGGTTGGGAGGGAGATCGGGCTAGCGGAGGGCAGCGCAGGCGGCCGGGGGGAAGCGAGGGCAGGGGAGCTGGAGCTCAGGGAGGCGGCGGCGGCGGGGGCGGGGAAGGGGCGGCGCTGGGAGACTGGAGCTAATGGGGCGTCCCAGGTGCGGAGGGAGGCCCTTCCAGCACGAGTCCCAGGGCAGCGGTGGCGGCGGCGTGACTCGCGGCGCCCGGCTAGGGCGCGCAAACAAAGGCGGCCCCTGGCCCGCCCTCCACGTGCAGGAGTCCCGAGCCCAGGAGGGCTAGCAGCCGCGCACGGCCACCCTGGCCCGGCAGCAGCTGGAACTCCCGGGCACAGACTTCTCAAAAGTTTTCCAGCGGTAACGCACGCGCGGCCGGGATCTAGGCCCGCCCCCATCTCCAGACGGAGCGGGGACCGATCAGGGATCACGTGGACAGCCTCCGCCTCGGAAACTTCGCTCGGACCAATGCAAAAGGGGGAAGCCAAGGTGCGGACGCCGGTGGAAGCATCCTCCCGACTCCAGGAAGTAAACTTTAACGTTCCCGGAGCCCCTCGGCAAAGCTGCTCTCGCAGCGAGATTAGCTGGCAGGGAGCCCCGAGTGAGAGGGGAGCGAGCCTAAGTGCCTTCGCCCGCCTCCTCCTGTTGGGTCCAGCCTACCCCCCTCCCCCGGGGAGCTCGGGGGTCCTTATTCCCTTCCAGGTTCCCCACCCCCGAGTGCAGCGCAGCCTGGCTGGGACCCAGGCCGGCTGCGGATAAAGCTTGGCACTTCAGAACTACTCTAGGAATCGGAGATGACACTATACGGAAACACGAACCTGGACCTGAAACGCTCCCATTTTTAGTTACCGAGGAGGGAAAACAAGTTTTAAAACTTTGTTCCCATTTTCCTATTTCTGTTAAAAACTAATCTCTCCCCATCCCCAGCGGCTTCAGTCCACGTCAGCCCCTTCTCCCGGGATCACTGCAGTCCTCCCTGCTTCTCCTGGGCAGAGTCCTCTCGGAAATAAGCTCTGCCCCATCTTCTCGGTCCTGCCCGTCCCCACCCCCAGGCCCTCCTCCCGACAATATCCTCCGGGATGCGAGGCCGATTCCCCACAAGAACCAAAGCGATCTTGGTAAAGCAGAGGCTCGCGCCTTTGATATGAGCTCTACAAACTCAGCCTCCAAGGGTCATTCACGGCCAGGCTCCCTTTTCCAGGCCTGACCCAGGAGCGTCTCTAGTACGGTGACTGACTGACCACTCCCTTGAGGGGCTCTTTCCTCGGTGACCTCGACCCACAACGCGCCATCTCCTTCGTGTGAGCCCCAAACTCAGAGAGCAACAGCACTAATCCAAATTGGCTTCGGATTCCCCTAATGCCAGTGCAAAGGTCACCGGGTCCCTTCCTGATCACAATGCTGTAAGGCTTTCTTCTCCCCAGGATGTAGTTTGTATATTCTTCTCTAGAAGACTGCCATCCACTGAATTCCCTCTCCCCTAACTCTGACAGGTGCCCATCAGCCTCTGAAGACCTGAAGGAGTGCTGGCCCCCAGGTGACTCTGCTGAAGCTTCAGAGACACCTTGAGTCTGTCATCCCCAGAACAGCAAGGGGTCAGCAACACCCCTGGTGCCTCTTCCAATTTCCTCTCTGCAGCCCTAGTCCCGGGCCACCCTCAAGGTTCTGTTTGGGCCTAGGCTCCACAGCAGTGCCTACTAGTCCAAGCCTCCTCTCTTTGCTGTCCTCCCCAGTTTCCAAGGTCCTACTGACCAGGAGACAGGTTGAAATGCACATCCCGTGGACATCTCCCAGGAACCATTACAAGGTGGCACCACACGCCCTTCACAGAGCACCAACCTAGCTTCAAGTATGGCCTGATTTGATCTTCACAACAACTCAGGTAAGTTACAATCCCCATTGAACACCGCAGAAAACTTAAGGAGGTTAAATAGCCTGCCAAAGGTCACAAAGTGTCTGAGGCTGAATCTGAACTTTGGTCTTCCTGACTCCAAACCTGGAACTTGAATTACTGGGCCACCTCCAAGTCTCTCCAGATTCTAAAACGGATCTAATTACCGAGTCCCCTTCAAAGCACCATTACAGAAGGGCAGACCCATCCTCCTGCTCCCTTGGGAGCTTCCGACTATTCCCCATCTTTCTCTTCTAGCATTAGAGGTCTCCTCACCTGCTCCCAGCAGGACTCTGGCCTCCCATGCAGACACAACCTCCTCAGCTCCTCATTCATCAGCTTCTGCAGGATAGTTTGGGCTTTTCAAGTCCTCCTTATGATCCCATATTCTTTTACATATAATCTGGGAGCCACTGACACTTGGCCTCCTTGCAGATGGTGGGGAGGATTTCTGTCCCTGAAGATCCCCCATCTGAAGTGCTGTTTTCCTGGGGCATCTCCGACACCTAGAATGCTCTCCCCCTCTGATTCTCTCTAGCTTTCTTCATGTGCTGAGCTGGAGTCTCATCTTATGCAAAAGGCCTTTTCTATTATTCTTTAGTGATTTCCCTCTCCTGTATATAACTTTAGTACACAGTTATTTGCATGCCATCTCTCCAATTATTAGTTGTGAGCTCTTTTGAGAGCAGGAACTGTCCCTTACCTTTCTTTGCATCTCCAGACCTTAGTGGAGTGCCTATCACATAACAGGAGTTTAATAAGTGTTACTTGGTTAAGTTCAAGCTCTAAATCTAAAACCTATGAATGCTAGGGATGTGTGCAGAGGATAAGGAATAATGAATTTGGAACCAAGGCTCACACTGTGTGAGAATAGGCAAATCCCTTAATGTTCTTGGTTCTTTGTGAAAAGGAGAGAGCTTTTTTTAGGCATCTTTATGAGTCTTGGCTATGTAAGTCAGCCTTTGGATTTTACACATGATGTGAGGGGAAGAGGAAGGGGAGAAAAAGGTGAATGAACTGTTAAAAGTTTTGCTAAGTGCAGAACTTGAGAGTGATCTGTTAGACAAAATCTGTGTTTTACAGGAAATAAAAGGGATTTTCTGACCAAAACTCCAAAGGCAACAGAAGACAGAGATCATTAAAATAACATACTACGAATTGCCTCAGGATTTCTACACTAGGTAGCAGACTGCATCTACATCACAAAAGAGCTGAGGATAGACTAAGGCCCATAAACTAAAAAGCTGACACACTGCTAACCTTGCAGGACAAAAACTCCACTGTAGCAGAAAGCATCCGGGTAGAGATTGAGATTAGCAAAGAGATCTTTGGCACTGTGCCCGTGCCCGTGTCTATCTGTCTGATGTATGTTCTCTGGCCTAGCAGTATTCTCTCCATGTGAACCAGAGAATGTTTCCAGGAGTTCCCTATAGGTGTCCCTTACTTTTCTAATGGTGTGGTACATTAGAAGGAAGCATCCTATTGTCTATATTGAGAGCTTTCTTGCCACCTGCTCTCCCTTAAGCTGTTTGATCACTTGATTTGTGTGACCTGAATGACGCAGGTAGCATAGTTAAACACCCCAGTGAAGGTGTCTGAGAGAGCGACTGCATGTACACATGCCCACAAAGTGGGATCCTGGAGGGGTCAAGAACCTCATCATCATTGCACTACCCACTTCTTCAGGTTGTGAGAAAACTCTTCCCAAATGTTCAAATGCTACATAAATGTGTAAATGATGTTGATGTAAAACAATAAAACTCATAAAGATAGACCTGCCAGATAAACCTGTCATCATATGAACCAACTTCATTCAGAAAGACTTGAAAGCAAAACAACAAAAGCTTCACATATAAGGATATCACATCTTATAGGAGAGCCATATCATCATAATCTAAAAGAAGCAGCTTTTCTGACTCCAACGTCATACCCAAAGACTTATTAAGTTAATTTCATAAAGGCATAAGACATGGTAAAGCCATCTATCGGAGTCACCTTTGCTCCTTGGCACAATCAGGCCCCTGTGGAATTAAAAAGCACACAAGACTATGTAGCTAACTACATGACCTTAAATTAACACCTGACCCTCTGCTACAAGGTTCCTATGTTCCTAGGTTACTCCAAATTTTGAGGGAAAATATTCAAACTACCTCATAATCTAAATAAAAAAACTCCACACCACTAAATATGGTAACCGTTGTTAAGATAAAGAAAGGTAAACAACAAAATGCACTTGAGATTCTTTTATAAAACTGGACACCTTTTAAACTGTGGGAAAAATACAGTGTCAACTACTTATACATGCTAACAAAGGTATAGGAATGTGGTTAATTGAAAAAATCTAGAATGCATTTGGCTTTGATATAGGGGCAGAAAGAGAAGCAAGAAGTATTACCATAGGAAGATACTATGTTAAGCATTTTGACAAGTATCTCAATTGAGACAGTTACTATTGTTATTATTGTTATAACTCATTTTACAATTAAGGAAACTGAGGCAAATAGATCAAGTGTCTTGCCATGGGGTTATTCCAGACTCTGTACAGTTAGGCTGTGCTGCAGTGGACAAAGCTTTAAGCTTGGAGTCAGGAAGGCTCTTCTTCCAGAATTCAAATCTGGTCTCAGAAACTAACTATCTGTGGGATCTTGGACAAATCAGTTCACCCTGTTTATATCAGTTTCCTCATCTATAAAAATGACCCAAATTGCTTGCAAAGATTAGGACTTGACTAAAACAACTGAACATGTGGCTCCATTGCTAGTGTTCTATCTATCCATTGTGTCCAGCTACCTCTGACTACACCAGTGGATGAATTTTCTGGCCACAGAAATTTCCTAAGACTGTGTTTCCCATTTGTGTTGATTACACTGATTATCTAAAAAGACAAACTAAAGCATTTAAGTATGGGTTTGCATGACATTCCAACACGCTGAGCAGAATAATAAAATGTATGTCATTTGGAAGCATCTGAGAAGTTGCCCAATTTCATCAGGGATCTGGGATTTCTGTTCCATTGCTGGAAGGCGTTTTAAATCCCTGCTGTGCTGCTCACTTTCCCTAACTGAAAAAGGAAGCCAGGCAGTTTTTATTTAGAAGGCCTTTCCAGGTGGCTAAGGGTTCAAGCATTGCCTCAATGCAGAAACCTCAAACTTCCTTCTGGCTTTAGTTTGGCAGCAGATGTGCCCATTAAGGGAGGCTATAAACAAAACAAAACAAAAAGACAAAACAAAGTAGTTCACTCTGGGTCCCCAAGGAAAGACTGGTCCATAATATAGAATATTGACTAGCCTCCATCATTCTAAGTGTGGCTTCAGTCAGGATCAAAAATTCAGGGCTCCATGCACCGAATCACAACAATAATGTCCAGGTGCTTTTCTTGGCAAGAATTCTGGAGCGGTTTGCCATGTCCTTGTCCAATGGTATTCTCAGGTCTTCCTGATTCCAGCCTAGAACTCTATATACTTTTCTTTGTCAGTGAATCAATGTGCTATGTGCTATGCTAGGTCTAATAATGACCAAGGGCCTCTTCTAAACAGAACATATTTATGTGTTAGATAGTAGAGCTTAAGCCACTACTTTGGGGTAAGTCATCATAACATGAAGATAAATTATGACAACTAGGGTTGTTCCATTGTACTCTGAGTTATCAAAAGGCTTTCTACTTCAGAAATTATAATATTTTATAACTTACAACTATGTAGCCTCATCAGAAGAATTTTTATGATGGTGATGATGATAATTAGCATTTATATGACATGCACTTTAAGATCTGTACAGCACTTTAGTAATATTACCTCACTTTATCTTTTCAACAGCCTGAGGAGATAGGTCTACTATCCCCATTTTATAGTTTAAGAAATTGAGGCAGACATAAGGAAATTTGCCCAGGCTCTCACAGCTAGAACATATCTGAGGTTGAATGTGATCATATCTTCCTGACTACAGATGCTGGGATTTATCTACTGGACCACATGGCTGCCTAAATCCGATGAACCTGTGAATTTCGTCTGTGGAAGGAAACCCTAGTGAGGTGATTCATGACTCTGTTGTGAGTGCTTGTTTTTTCCTTAGAGCCTTCTATAAAAGACTCTGCCACCGACAGGTTAATGAAATCTGCCAAGTGATGATACCATCACACTGCCTAAAAATAATTCTGGTAAAATTATGGGTTTTCTTTGGGGGAGCAGAGTGAAACCATTTAAAGGACTATACAAGTCTCCCCATATATCTAGCCCACTGCTTCTCCAACTAAATCCAAGGACCAGCAGTGCTTACTTAGCCAGATCCCAACTCCCAGATGGCATTTCCACCTCTGTCTCAAGGGGCCTTTTAAGCTGAGATGCCTCCACTCAAAGGCTTTTCGATTTAATTCATAAGCCTCCCATTTGAGGAAGTACTACCCAGTCAGCTTTGCTCATCACTAATCAGCCTCAGCTTAGTTCCAGATTCTCCAGATGGCCTTTAGTCTAATTCCCCCTTCTGCACTAGCCACCTTTTCCAGTTCCCTCTTTGTGGATCAACTTTCCTCCACTAGAATGTCAGCTCCTTGAGGACATAAACTTTTTCTTTCTGGCTTGTTTTTATACTTCCAAGGCTTATCACAGTGTCTGGCAAATAGTAAACACTTGATAAAAGTTTTAAGTAGGTTTATCTAGGTTTATCCAATCTCCTAACACTTATTTCAAGAGAGCTTTAAAGTGTTCCAAGTGCTTTCTTTACAATGAAACTTGTGAGACAGGTATTACAAGTACTACTAATTACCTGTTTTACAAATGAGAAAATTTAGGCTGACACATAAAGTGGCTTACCTAAGCTTGAAAACTAGTACATGTCAGAACCATGGTTTGAACCTGTAGCTTTCTTGAATACAAATCCATGCTGTTCCTCCATCTGCATTGTCTGTGACAGATAATTTCAACAAAATGTGCGTCCAGTTACATATGCACAGGTTGTTATCTTGGCTTAATATTATCAGAAATCCTCTTCTGCAAAATCTCCCTGGTTATGGAGAATCCATCCTGTATGCAATTATTTGCAATGAGCACACTCCATGGCCAAAGGAAAACACCTTTGATGATCACTTTTGATGATGACTTTCTTTTTGTATTCTCATTAATAATCAGAATTTAACAAAACCATTATTTTTCTATTTGACTCAGTATAACTGATATTAACTGCAGCATAGAACTTCTTTTAAGAGACATCTCAATTCACTCTGATTTATGTTACTACTACATGAAAACTCTAGAATGCTCACTAAATGGCTTGTTTTGTTTTACTTACATGGTTCATCAATTCCAGTGCAAGCACTCAAGTTAATAAAACACTGAAATAGAGCATTAATAAGATATTCAATCTGTCCCCTGTTCCCTATCCCTCCAACTCCAAATAAAAGCACAACAATCTTACATAAACTGCCAGGAAAATTCTCTTACACTTTTCATGGGGTGAGAAAACAATCCTTCACTTTCAAATGATCCTTCACTTGGAAGATGTAAAGACACAGAATTTAGAATGAGAAATGACTAGCTCAATGACTAGCTATTTTAATTTTTACTACAAAAATGACTCTATAACATAGCCAAGAAATCATATGCTCTTTGTTTGCAAATTTACAAGGAATTATTAGGATATGATAATTCCAGAGGCATACTTAGAAAACTGTAATTGAGAATTTTTTTGTGATTCATTTTTCATTATTTATCTTTGCCTTGATGAAACTTTTACCAATTGGTCCTAATTCTGATTTTTAGGGAAAATTTGAATAAATCTAATTTAATGGCCATCTGATTTATCTAACAATATTGAGTATATTGGTTTCTTAACTATTTACTTTCTTCTCTATCAGTACCTGTAGATTTTTCTGGGCTTCTTTGTATTCACCATGTACAAATTTTCTTAAGTCTCAGCAGTATTATATTCTTAAACTACAATTTGTTTAACTATTCACCAATCACTGGGCACTGTTTTCAATTCTTTGCTTCACAAAAAGTGCTGCTACAAATATTTTGGTGTATGTGAGGGAGGAAGGTTTCCTTTTTGTCAATGGTTTCCTTAAAATTTTATGTCTTGTAAATCTCTAAAAGTTTAAAGTGACAGTTTACTTACATTATTTGTATGATTCCAAGTTGTTTTCCAAAATGGCTATAACATTGGACAGCTCCATCAACTGTGTATTAGGGTCACTCTCCTTCCTAACAATGACTATTTCCTTTTTTTTTTTTTTTGTTTGTTTCCTTTCATTTGCAGAATGTGAGGTAAAACCTCAGGGCTTTTTCTATTTGACTTTTTCTTTATTATTAGTTAATATAACATTCTTTCTTGTGGTTGTGAATACTTTGCATTCTTTTTGGGGAAAAGTTTGTTCCTATCCTTTGACAATTTATCTCAAGGGAAATGGCTATTACACAGACATTTTATTAAAAAAAAGACTTTTCCATTTAATTACTTCCTTTCTTACTCTAGATGCATTTATCTGTCAATTAGTTCTTCAGTTTCAAGAAATCAAAGTTATCTTTTATCTTTACTAATTTGCCTCTGCATCTTGTTTGGTTAAGACTATCTAACATAGCTGTGAAAGGTATGTGATAATACTGTTAAAAAAAATCCATTAAGATCACACATCCAAATAGATGTGAGATAATGTAGTTTTGAACATTTTGATTTTAAATATGGTCATTTTAATTGTTAATGTTAAACTATCTTTGTATCTCTTATCTAAATCCAATTTGGTCACAATAACTGATTTCTTGGATAAATCACTGTATTCTGACAGCATTTTGCTTAAAATTTTTGAGTCAATAAGTCATTAATGATATTGGCCCTTTGTATATAATCTTTCCATGATTCAGGTATTAAGCCTATATTTGTTGTATAGAAGGATTTTGGCAGGACACTTTCTCAATTTTTGAGAATTTGGAGTATGAATACTATTTGTTCTTTAAAGCATTGAAAGAATTCTGCTGTAAATCCATTGGGACCAGGAGATATTTTTTCCCTCTATCATTTTCTATTTGATGTACTTCTTTTTATGAGATTTGAGTTATTTAAGAAATAAACGTAGTCTTCTGATTGTATATTTTACATTTTTTGATTTTTCTTCTATTGTTTTGTTTTCTTTGTTTGGATTCTGATTATTTTTTTATTCATTTTATTGTAATTTCAAATTTCTCTTTTCCTATTAATTGATATATTTTCTGCCCTTTTAAATCAGATTAAATTGTTATCTATTTTACTGGTCTTTTCAAAGAACTATTTTGTTAAGTTTTACTCATTGTTTCTATAGGGATTTTCTTTTCTAATTTATTTTTCCTCTACTAATAATTCTTCTTTTGTACTTATTTTAGATGTTATTTTTCTAAACTTAAAAATATGCAGCCTGCTAATCCTAGAAATTTTAGTATGTTCTTTCATCATTATTTTCTTAAACAATTATTTTTTCCATGATTTGATTTTTTGATTTACCTATTATTTAGGATTTCTTAAATCTCCATCTGCATTTTTTTTTGCATGTGCTTATCAAAACAATGATTAATATATTAGGTTTGGTTTGTTTTTTTTTTTGTTTTTTTTTATAAAAGTTCCATATAATACTGAGAAATTGGTATATTCTTTCAAGGTACCATTTTAGAAGATGCCATAAATTTTAAACCCTAATTTTCCAGCAGTTTGTCAGGTTCTTTGTTTTCCCTTTTCTTTTCTTTATTTTAAACCTACAGGGAGGAGAATATTAAAGACTCCTGCCACTATTATGTTCCCATCTATTTGTAGCTCAATTAATGTTTCCTTTGTGAATTTGGATTTTTGAATTATTTGGTGTTTAAATGATTATCAATTTCTTTGCTATCTATGGCTTATTTCCATTTTTATTCCTTACATAGAATGACTACAAGTCCAGCTTTTTGGGGTTCATTTGATGCATCACTTTTGTGTTTTTAAAATGTTTCTTTTGAGCAATAGATTTCAAGGTGTTTTATCTACTCATGTCACTTTTCTGGGTTTATTGGCTTGCTTGATTCATTCATATTTACCATTATGAGAGATTCATATTTTCCTCAGTTTGTCTCCAGTACTGGATTTTTATTTGAAGGGATGAGTCTTTCCCCCTTTCTGCTTCACCAGCCACATTCCCCCCAACCTCTCTCTTGTGACTCCTTTTTCTTAAAGGTTTTATTATTATTAAAATTAGTTTATTGTGTGTTCCCCTTTTATCTCCTGCTTTTATCTTATTATGTAATTGTCACTCTGTATCTTGCCATTGGCTCTGGATCTAAATGGCTCTGAGGGAAAGAGTAATAAGGTTGGTGACTTTGCACAGCCCTCCCCAAGTCCAGACATCACCTTCCTGATGCTATTGGTCCTTTTTGAGAATAAAGGACAACAAAAGAACAACAAATCTTGCCCCTTTCCCTTTCTCAATTATACAAGTAAATTCCTCCTACTGCCCCCACCCACTACTTCTGTTCATTTGTTTTTAAAACTTTTTTTTTTTTTTTTTTTTGGCGCCCTTTTCCAGAAAGGATTTTCATTACTCTCTTCATTATCCATCTTTCTTTCTAGACCTTCATTCTCTAATTCATGACCTCCTATAATAAAGTAATCTCTCTATTCCTTACACAGAAATTTATCAAACTCCCAAAGCACCCTTTCTGGGTTCTCTCTTCTAGGCAGTTTTTGTGGCTGACATGTAGAGCTTGCCTAGTAGATTCCCCTTTGCCATTCGGTCTAATTTCCAAAATATGCCAAGTCCTGCATGTGACTGCCCTGATTATGTAGCATACCACCAATCCATAGATCTCTCTACTTTTATTTTTTTCTAAATATGCCTTAAAATCTGTCTTGCTTCATCAATTGCCAGTTTGCCCCCATGAGTCTCTGCTGAGCTAAAGAAGTTGCAATGAGTTTACAATCATCTCTGATACCAAAAGTTGTTCACCAATTTCCCTCCCACTTTAGTCTTGGCATGTAGCCTTTTCAAATGAAATAATCACCTGTTAGCGTAATAATGGCCCTTGATGCAGTTTTCATCCCTGGTGAAAACATTAGGCTAAAAAGAAGCATAAGAGTGAACCGTACAACTTCACTCCACTGGGGAATAGGAAAGTCATCAGGAAATGGGTGTACAATAGTGAAAAACTTCTCCAGGCAACCACATTTTGCCATGATCTTTTTACAAGCCACTCCTGACTGACAGTATTAGCTAACTTGTGGGGAGACAAACCCATTTCCATCTGGAGGCTGTGCTTTTTCCCTGATGCTTTGGGGGGCCCTGCACAGACCTGGGCAGGCTTGTCCCATGAACTCCCCTGCTATTGCTCCAAGGCCGATTCCAGAAGGATAGGCTTCTGAGCATGGGGAGGGGGGAAGCTGGGGTTAAGAGTCCACTTCAATCCCACACAATACTGTGTGCTGGCTACATGTGGTGCCCACTTTAAATTCTAGTCTGGACCCAGGATCTCCACAGTCCCTGGGATGGTGTTGGTACAAGCCTGTGTGCTGAGTCCTTTGAGCAGTGAGGTAAACAGAAGGTGAGGGGTTCTGTGTGACTGAGCTCAGGTTGGCCATCCATGCATGATTTTGTGTTATTTTAAAGAAAATCTTTTAGGTTCCAAGTTTCCTGGCCAATGAAAGAGCTAAGTTACTTTATTTCTAGTACATAATTTCTATTTTGCAGAAGTCGAGAAATCACTGAGATCACAGAAGATGTCTCCTATATCTTCTTGTTCACATGATCCCTATATTTTATAATGGAAGTGACGTATAGTTAAACTGTTGCATTTAATAATAGCTAGTAGGTACAAAGTATTAATTATGTGTCAGGCACATACTTTGAAAATATCTCATTAGATTCTGACAACTCTGGGAGGTAGGTGCTACTGTTATCTCCATTTGACAGTAAAGGAAGCCAAAGGAAACAAATAAATGACTTGCCCAAAGCCAGAGTTTGTAAGTCTGAGGCTGGTTTTTAAGTCCAGTCCTCCTGACTAGAGCGCGCCATCAAGTGCAGCAGCAGTTGTTTCTCAAGCAGCTGAGTTTGTACTTCTAAAGTTGATTAATCTGAACTCAAGTAAAGTATTTTATAACCTTTTCTTTTTTACCTCATAGATTTAGATCATATGTTTTAGTTTACTGGGAACTTCTTGAATATGATCTTTCAGTGGTTTTCATCTTAGCTTTTTGACACCCGCAAATCTGCAAAAAAGTCCGTGGGACTAATAACAAGAAATGGAGAGGTTCTATTCTCTCTCCCAAGTTAAGATTTCACATTTCCAATTAGGAAATCTAACCAGGTATACATACAACTGGCATCTCAAACTAAGCATGGCCAAAACTGAACTCACTCCCCCCCCAAATCCTCTCCAACAACTACTGAAGGCAACTAGATCCTCCCAGTCTCCTAGTTGTCCAGACACAGTTGGCATATTTGTTTGCTTTCATTTTCAACCAGCCAAAATGTCAATTCAGTGGCCAAATCTGATCCTTCTGTCTCATGTGACACAGCCTCACTCTCATAAGCATTTCGTTCTTTATAATTCATATTTAACACTAGTTTAGGCTCAACCCAAATTATGTGAATTACTGCAAAAATCATCCAGTTACTCTCAAATTTCTTCTATAAGAACAGAAGACAGACCCTTTTATGTAACTAGTTGGGACACCAGAAACTACATTTTTATCTGAAAGTATCAAGAAGAAAAATGTAATCTTTCTCATTTGACTTTTACCACCTTTGCTGGAAAGTACTATATATAATGTTAAAAAAAAAAAAAAAAAGTAAAATAAAACAATTCTGGAGGTTTCTGTATTTTGTAATTTCTTATGATTCACGAATCTTTCATTGAGAACAGTTCTGAGCATAAGGCCTAGCACACAGTAAGTACAACACTGAACACAAATTACAAGATGTCCCCAAAATCATTTTACAGAATTGCATTATGACTTTTAAAACTAAACAAGAAACTCAAAGCTAATCTAAAATGAACGAAATCTTACAAGTGTTTTGTGTCCATTCATAACTGGCTTCAGGACCCTTGTAAATTAAAATTACAAAGTACTTTAAAATGATTACTTCTGCTTTTTCTTAACTATCACATTGGTTAGACTCTAAGAAACTTAAAAGCAGCTTTTAAAAATTGCTTTTGCTCATTTCTATCTGGCAAATATCTGTAGCAAAACTTTATTTGCCTTTGCAGTTATGTCCTTGTGATGTTAGTTAATTAATAAGTACCTACTGTGTGCCAGGCACTGTTAAATGCAGGGAATACAAAGAGAGGCAAAAACTAGTCTCTGATTTCAATAAACTCACCTTCTACTGGGGGAGTAGACAATTATGGACAAAAATGTTATATAAAGGATAAGTAAGCAATAATCAACAGAAAGAAAATACTGGAATGGAAAAGGATTGGAATCAACTATTCACAAAGGGTAGAATTTGAAGGAAGCCAGAAAGCAGAGATGAACTGACAGAGGGGCAACAAAGAAAGTGAGGTCCCTGAACCAGAGGTTGAGGTGTGAATAAAAGGTAGGGGGAGTGACGCAGGGGACATCTGACCCTGGGGAGGGAGCCCCTGGAGTTGATCTATTTGACAGCTGGTCAGAAGATGGATTAGAGTGGGGGGGGGTGGCCACATGCCAGATAGGAGGAGACCAGGGCCTGTTCCAAGATGGTGACAGTGTCAGGAGAAGGAGATATGTGGGAGAACAAATGCCAAGGGACAACTGACGGGACTTGGCAATGCCACGGCCATGGGGCACAGCAGGGAGTGGATAGTGATACCCAGAGAAAGCCCAGGCTGACTTTGGGGGGACGACAGGAACTCTAGCCAGAGGGAGGGGTTGGTGGGGGCCCAGGGAGATTATGTCCAGTTCTAGATGTCCCAAGACTTCTCTCAGTAGGTCAGCAGAGAAGTTTGGGTTGGCTGAGCCAATGAAAGAGGGCAGAGGAAGAAGGAAAGGGAACTCAGAGCATGCAGGGTCACCCAAGGCAGGCAGGACAAAAAAGGGGAGGAAGAGTATGCGGGGGGAGGGAGGCCGGGGTGGGGGAAGAGAGCAAGCCAGAAGAGAGGGATGTGGCAAAAACCTAGAAAGAAGAGAATACTGGGGGGGGGGGGGAGGAGGAGGGAGGGAGGCGGAGAATTTAGATCGTGTGTGTGTGTGTGTGTGTGTGTGTGTGTTTTTTAAATCTTTTAACTACTTAAAGATTTACTCTTTCTACAAATAAAGTATTATACAACTGATCCTCATTATCTACAGATTCTGTAGCTGTGAATTTACCTACTTAGTAAAAATGGGCTTGTGATCCTCAAATCAGTATTTGCAGACTTTTGCAGTCATATACAGAGCAGCAAAAAATGTGGCTCATTCCATGCACATGTTCCCAGTTGAGCTGAACAAGGAAATGCTCTGACTTTATTTATTCTCAAATTGTAAATAAGTATCTTTTTCAAAGTCTATTTAGTGCCACATTTTTTGTGTTTTATGTTGATGATTTTACTGTTTAAAATGTGTTAACTTGACACAAGTTAAAGTGTCAAGAGTTCAATGTTAATGAAAAAGAAAAAAAATGATTATTATTATTAATGAAAGATAGGAATTGTTTATCTACTGTCCTTATATCATTTGGGACTGTGCTTCTGGATAGGGAACATCCCTCCTTCAGTTTGGAGCACAAAATTTTTTATCTGAGTGTCTCAAGGACTGTAGTTGTATCTGACAGAGCAGATCCCTTATCTCTAAGGCCCAAATGTTTCCCAGGTAGAGTCTTCCTTATGAAATGCTTTTTACAATGATCAGTTATTCCTATTTGGACTTTTGAATAGGTTATGATATAATGCTGGAAAGCTGTCCATTTTAAGACGTGGCCATTTGTACATAGTGCAGTCCTTTAAAATCAGCAGTTTTACACTTCAAAACTAAACAACCAAAGGCCAGAGTTTGTATGTGTACAGTTTGTCACATATGCAAATATTTAACCATCCTATCACTACCTGCATGTTGTCAACCAAGTGACAGAGGTTGTCCTGTCAGACTTAAATGGCCAGGGTAGAGCTACTCCAGATCTAAGAGTGCCAGAGCTCTGTCCCCAAGTTTCTCAGAGAGGATGTAGGGAGCCCAAGTTTAAACTGGTCTTACCTAGCTCCTGATGACAGTACAGAGGTAGGTTTATTTCAGAAAGATAAAACAAAATTTGGCCTTACAACTTTTTTTTTTTTTTTTTTAAATCAAAACTCCAAAGTTCAGTATAAACCATATATGTTTTTATGGCAGCAAAGATTACCAAAAGCCATATGGAATAACAATGCTGGGAAATAGATGATTTTGTCTATTTTATAGGTGAGAAAACTAACCCACAGCAGTTAAGTGAATGGTCTAGTTTCAAATCATTTGTAAGTTCTGAGACAAAACTGAACTTTTTAGGTCTTTCCTGACTTTACCTAAAAATTGTACCCACCACTGCATGCTGCCTCTAATTTGTCAAATTAAAGAGTTTGCTTTGGCTTAGAAAAGATTCGGTTAACTCAGGATTTTCATAGATAGCAGACTTTAGAACTAAAGAGATTCTGTACTAAACCCACCCTTTTTTGCAGGAAAAGAAATTAAGATCTGGAAGAATCAAGTCAGTTGTTGAAGTTACAGAAATATTAAGCATTGCTAAGTTATGAACCCTGATCATTCAGAGCTCACATTCAAGGGAAAATCAGCTGAACAATCAAGGAAGGGCTCTCCCGAGATCTTAAGAGTCTCTCTGACTCAGATTCCATCAATTTTTATGTTATTTTTTACTCATTTTTCACTCATACCTGACTGTGACCTTTTCTCGGGGTTTTCTTGGCAAAGATACTAAAAGTGGTTTGCTATTTCCTTTACCAGCTCATTTTCCAGATAAGTAAACTGAGGCAAACAAGTAACAGGGGCACACAATTAAGTGTCTGAAATAGGATTTGAATTCAGCTCTTCCTTACTCTAGGCCTAGAGCTCTACCTACCATGTTACCGAACTCCCTCTATTTCATCAATATCTTTTCTTTCTAATGGTTGTGGGCCCTGCTCCTCAAGTACGCCCTGCTAGAATTCATAGTACTTCAATGATAGGGTATAAGGGCTCAAAGAGAAGAGTCACAAACTAGAATTCTTCCAGTAAGACAAAGATTTTTCTCTGTTTTTCAATTGTGGGAAGGGAAAGAAAGGAAAGAGAAAGGAAAGGAAAAGGGAGAGAAGGCAGATTTTTTTGTAAACAAAACTACATCATTTAATGTGAAAAAAATGATGCATTTTATTTTTCTTCTAGGCAATTTTTCTTCTACTTTTTAATTTTTCTGTTCTAAATATTTACCACATTGTTTTAGAGCTTCTGACTTTTTCAGAGAGATTCTCCATTGTATGTTCTAAGTTCCATATGTATTCTGTGGTTTTGTCAATTGACAAAAAATATACTGAAATCTCTTTAAAAACTTTATTTTACATTTAAGAATCTTTTTAAGATTTCTTTTTTTTTTTTTTAAGTTTCCTGTTTTGCTTTATAATTTAAGAGACATTTTCAAAGCTATAATTTCTACTTGGGTTTTGTATCATCCCTATATTATATGACTTCTTTTTGTATTATTTCCTTACTTCTCCCCTTTTTAAAATTAGACAATTGTCCCTGCACAACCTTAGCTCTTAAAGACTTTTTGCTTTTCAGAAGCTTGTTCCTAACCTTTCCTCTTTACTCCACTCCTTTTCTTAATTTCAAGCTGCAGCAATACTTCCCACACTTCCTGGCTGGGCACCCTCAGCCTGCTCTTGTTGAAGGCTGGGAAAAGGGAACTGGCTGCCTCCCTCTATACAGAATAAATGCAGCAAGTTTTGACCCTCATAAGATTTCTAGTTCCTTTTCCTTTAAGTCATCTCTGAGATGCTTCATGTCTGTCTACTCTAGTTGTTCTCCCTTTCCCTTCATGGCTGGGCAGAATCAGGGTCTGTCCCCTTTTGTGGTGGCAGTGAAGGAAGCTAAGGGAGGGATGAGACGAGGAAGGGGAAGAGGAAGTGGAGAAGGGAGACAGTTACAAACTGAGTCATTGTTGTGGGACAGTTGAGTTGGGCAGGGATCTGGATGCTTGCCCTGATTGCACCCCATGAAATGTGGATTAGGGCGATAGGCAGAGGGAATGATGAATAATCAGCTTCAGGAATTTCAGTTGTCTTATGTTTTTTTGTGGAGTTTTTAAACTGACAATGCAGTTTCTGAGTATCACATAGAGAAGCGATGATATCCCAGGTCAAAAGGACCAAAGTTTCAATCCAGACTCAGCCACCTTATTACAAAGCTGTGTCATAATGGGCAAGCCATTTAACCTCTGTGTTCCTCAGCTTGTTCAACTATAAAATAATGTGTGAGTGTGTGTGTGTGTGTGTGTGTGTGTGTGTGTGTGAGAGTGTGTGTGTGTGTGAGAGAGAGAGAACTGGGACACTGTGAATGAGGGCCAGAACATGATGGTGAAATCCCTTTTCTTTCTTTCTTTTTTTTTTTTTTTTTTAAATCTAAGTCAGGCCAATAATCAATCTCAATGAAACTGGATTTCTCTTCATTAATTAAATGACTGCTACCTGTCCTAAGAAAGCTAATTACAATGAGTGTCCTTTCAGAGTCTATACAGGACTCCCTTCTTTTTCTTTTTTCTTTTTCGCCGAGGCAATTGGGGTTAACTGATTTGACCAGGGTCACACAGCTAGATTCCTTCTTTCTTATCAGTGCCATCCCATATTCACATGACTCTCAAATGGACACATTCAGCCCTAGATTCAGAGCTGAACTACTATGGAGTCAAGTATTTTCCCCCTACCTCTCTCCCAAACTTCCTCATTACTGTCCAAGGCACCACCATCCATGCTGTTGCACAAATGGCAACGCCATCCTGGACTTCCCATTGACACCTACTCTTGTCTCCAAACTACTGCCAAATCTTTTGACGTTCATGACATTTCACAAATACCTTGCCCTTTCTAGTTCAGACCTTCATAACTTTGAAACTAAACTATATTCCAACAATCTTCTCAATGATTTTCCTGTGTCACTCTCACTCTACTTTCCATTCAGCTGCCACAGTGATTTTTTTCTAAAGTATTATGTTTGAATGTCACCCCTGTTCAATGAGCTTCATTAGCTCTTATGTTATGTCCAGGAATAAATATCAAATCCCGATAATCTGACCCCTTCTTACTATCGTCTCCATTTTCTTATGCTTTTAAATCAGCTAAACCTGGCCACCTTTGAGTTCCTCACACAGGCCACTCCTCTGCCCTTCACGCTATAAAGCTTTGGCCAGTGTTTATCAGGGTGCTCGGCACATAGTAAGAACTGAATAAATCTGTTGGCTTGCCGTGGTCCTTCTTTCCTCTCTCTCTAGTGTCCTTGGATTTCTTCCAGATTCAGTTCCAATCCTGCTCTCTGCAGGAAGGCCCTCCTGGTTCCCAGCTCCAAGGACACCTGCTTTCTGATTAAGGATCATCATCCACTCTGTTTCTATCTAGCAGGCTGTTTGGGTTGTACAGAGCAAACAGTAAGACGAGCACTAGCACTTGGGGTGTGAGGACTTGCAGAGTCCTTTCAGGGCTGCTCTTCTACCTTTGGTCTCCTTCATCACCCCATTCATCCTGGTAAAACAGTCTTGGCAGACAGATTCGTTCCTTAGTTGACAATAATGTCAAATAATGAATCCTTCCAGATGAATGGAGTACACTGTAAGTGTAAACAATGCTAGAAGGGAGCTGATCTTAATTTGGTTAAGGAAGACAGTCAGCTTTCCCTCCTTACATCTGTTGGGAAAACCCTGCAGCAATTCTACATGGAGCTGCTGTTATTTTTTCCTATGGGATTTCCTTAGCAAAGATACTGGAGTGATTTGCCATTCCCTTCTCCATTGGGTCATTCCTTTTGTTGTCAGCGTGCTCCCTCATGACCTGTCTCATCTCAGCTCATATACAGTTTCACTGATACACAAGCTCCCTCTTCCACAAAACAGTGATCCACGAGGGGCTTTTTAGGCAAAGGGGGTTGAATGTTTAGTTGCACAGTTAGTATGTGAAGCTGAATTGGAACTGGAGCAGCTCTCTCCATTCCGTTCTCAAGCTTTCTTCTTTAGATTGAGTACTGAGGCCCTTTCTCCTCTTCCAACTGTCTCCAAAGAGGAAGCTGGGACCAGCGTCTGACATCTTCCCTAATATTTGCCTTCTGTCTTTATCTCCTGGGGGGCTCAAGAGTCGCCCTGACTCTGTCCTAACTCTATCTTAAAGAATTCAAGAATCTGAGAGTGGGAAGCTCAGCAGTCACCTAGCTCAGCTATTATATGACAAATAATTCTTATTAAAAATTTAGTCAGCACACATTTATTAATAAGCACCTGCTGTGTACCAGTATCGATCCACTTGGAAGATTAGTAGCCAGTGGACCAATAAGTCAGTCAGCAAACTCTTCCTTTTAGTTAATGACAACACTGATTTGCTTATGGTTCTTTTAGCAAAAAATGAAAAGGTGGAAGGGTCTTGACATAGCTAGGGTTAAAGAGCTATGCTGGGGTACACCAGGATAAAAGAGGGCTTGGACTGTAAAGACATAGTAAGGTCTTAAGTGGCAGGACAGAAGAATCAAAAAACTTCCTAGAGTATCAGTGATGGCAACAGTTTCAAAATGGATGAAGCAAAATAATGTATCAGACTAGAAGGAGATCAGGATTAGGTTTTAATTCCAACTCAGATGCTTATTCAACAGTGTGAATATGATTCAAGTACTCAAAATCTCAGGACCTCAGCCCCATGTAAAATGCCTGATAGAATTACTAAAAAGGCTCAGCAAACCCTAAAACAAGAAATCACTCTATAGGATAACTACTGTGATTAATAAGTATTAAAGGAAGAAAAAGTAGCCAAGAAAGACTAGTTTAGGCACATCTGGATGTATTGTATGCCACTGCTGCTACCTCCCCATTCCCCCCCTTCACAGCTACCAAACTGCCAAGAGATTATCCTTAGAGAAGGAGCCCCAGGATTCTTTTAAGTTCTGATAGCTGTGCCACTCCTCTGTAAGTGTCTTCCCCTAATACTAGGAGATAAATTAAATCCTATTAACTCAAGTTCCTCTCCACCCCCCAACTTGGAAATTCTGCTATGTTTAAAACTTGGCATTCAAAAGCCTTTTCATTCCCCCTTTTAAACTTCTCAGGTCGCCACCTCCCACCCCCACCCCCCTACTCTGGTTCACTGAAATAATCAGGAGCATTTCTAGGGGAGGGCTCTCACTCTTTTCCTACTCCAAGCCCCCTCCATCATTTAAATATATTCTCCCACTATCTATAAAGTCACTCTTTCTAACAGGGAAGGAAGCTCTGTTTTGGAAAAAGCAAAATTTCTTTGATCCTACCCAGGGGGTGGGTTTAAAGAAGATTGTCCCATTCTCCCTGCACCTGTCCAATAATCAAACTTTCTTGATCCACCAGTTCCTGCCCTGATACCTCCAAGCTCACGTTCCAAATCCTTCATTACCCTCCTCCCCGCCCCCATCCTTAAAAGTAGCTTCTCTCAGCCTGACCTTTATTCTCTCTTCTCTTGGCTAAATCCCTTGAGAAAGTGGTCTTCCTAAGAGGCTTCCACATCACTTTTTCTTGATCCCAAACTCTTTGAAAACCTCTCTATTCCACTAAAACTTACCAATCTTCCCTCCAGAAGGTTAAACATAGGGACCTCTTCTTAATTTTCTGAGGTTCCCAAGAACCATAACTTGGGTCACTCATTGGTAATTTGAGTGATAGTAGAAGCTTTAGTTAATAAGCCCAACTCAGGGTTATTGTGGTTTTAATGGCAAACCTAAACACGTACCCAATGAACGTACAACTTTAAAAAAGTGTAGTGTTGCTATAATTTTTTACCGATGCTAAAAAAATACTGACAGAAAAAAAAAAGACAATCACTAATGTGAAATCGAATCTGTAATGGAAGCAGTCAAAATCTTGGAAGTCTTACTTCAGAACTTCTTTTCTAACATTAAACATACAAAAAACCGTGTACCTGAACCTAAGTAAAACTAAACAAGAAAAATTTCAGGCTAATAGCACAGATGCTACTTACATATTTTAATCCAATCTCGATCCTGTAAACCACAGCAAGCCAATACGGTCCAGGGAGTTTTCTTGGCAATTTTACACTGGACAGCTTGGGAATAAGGCAAACCAGGTTAAGTGACTTCCCCAGGATCACACACCCAGTAAGCGTCAGAGGGCGGACTTGAGTTCGGTTCCTCCCATCACCAGGCCCCGCCCTCCATGCACAGTGGCAGGCTATTCTTTTCCATTTGGACAGGTGAGCCTGTCCATTTAGGCATCACCTAAAGTTCTGTTGGATTAATTAAACAGCTTCCAAGATGTTTCACTTATCTTCAATTTCTCCTATAAAAATTTTTGCAAATTATTTTTTTCTTTTTTAAATTTTTTTTCTTTTATATCATGAGGGTAATAGCACTTTTTCAAACCAAATGACTTTGGGGAAATGTCCTCTGCCTAAAAAGAAGCCAATTACTGGTTATCCAGCAGGCCTTTCTAGAGCTGGAAGAGCCTGAGGCACATAGCTGCCTGAGTTACAAAGGAGGGAAACGTGGAGCCAGACCTTCCTGGTCTCCAGGATCTATTCCAGGTCCTACTTCCTTTTTTTTTTTTTAAACTGTCCCATAGCACACAAACTCAAAACTATCCTATCCCAAAGTGTTTCTTTTCCTTCGATAAAAAAACCACTTGGTTCTTAAAGGGCTTGCATTTCAGCTCTTGTCCTCAAATCTATGTCCCTCAACTTCCATGAAAGCCCTGCTTGGAAGTCACTGCCACAACTTGCAAGAAAGCTCCCGGATAAACCTCATTCTATTGAGTAAGCCCTTATTCTCCACAGCACACACATAACTCAAGATTTTCATGTCTACTCCTAGTGTCTCACAAGAGAACAAGAATTCTGGTGCAGGAGGCCTTTCTGTTAGCCTGGAATGCACTCTTTCAGGGGGATTGTTTTAGTCCAGCCCCAGAACCTACCTTAGTACAACGTCAGGATTTAATAAAAGCTTGCCTGCTGTCCAAATATTTGCTTAATTCTATAATTAGCTCTTTTGAAGTCATTTCACCTTTTAAAATTTTGTGACTTCATTATAATCTCCTTGAAGGTCATTAGTTTCTTTAGGTTGTTTTTTTTTTTTTTTTTTTTTTTTTTTAATCAATAAAACTTGTAAAGAAGACAACTAATAAAAATTCATTTATAAGAATTCCCAGGATATAGAAAATGTTTGCTCTTGTCATGTAGAAAAGTAAATTCATCAGCCATATTCTACTATCATTAATTAATTTGTGCTAACAGTAGAGCTTCTGTAACTATATTTTTCTTAGAGCACAAATAAAAGCAAATTTTCATTCATAAGGGAAACTCAATCTCCTACTTTAGGGACTTTTATGCTAGGAACCATTCCTGAAAATGGATTCATGGCAAACCTAAAACTTATTTTTCAAATTCATTTTCAAGTACATAAAATTATTTAGATGCTGCCATCAGGAATAAATTAAAAATAGACCCTCTGAATGTCACTTTTACTGCACTTCTTTAAGCAGAAGGCTATTAGAGAAAGGGATGACCACATTAGTTGTATATTATATGACTGATATGCATTTTAGGATCATAAGCAGGATTTTAACTTTTTAAATATTACTGGCCTGCCCAGATGTATCTCAAAACAGACAAATCCCTGGAGAAATAACTATGACATATAAAATATCTACACTAAGATGTGCAATTTTCTCTTCCCCCCCCAAAAATAATAATAATTAGTAAAATTATGGAATTATAGAAATTATAGCATTATAAGACCTACAGCAGAAAAACATAGCAATGTAACCATTTTCAGAAAATTATACTGGTGAGATCAGTAGTAGATGTGAGCACTTGTTCATCTCTGGTGATGATGATGATAGCTACCATTTACACAGGCTCTCAGGGCCGGGCACAAAAATGCTTGGAGGGAGGTTGTGTTATGATCTCCATTTTCCAGAGGAGGAAACTGAGGTGAATAGTGGCTGGGTAACTTGCCCAGGGTCACACAGCAAGTAAGTAGCTAGGGCTGGATTTGAACACAGCAGGGGGAGCTCTTCCTCCACTGTGCCACCAAGCTGCCAAAGGTGTGCAACTACAACCACTGAACTGAAGAGGATAATTCAAGTGCATGGGCCAAGGATGCAGAGAGCAATTTTTTATATTTACAGATCAAACTAGGGCAGGATTGAAGCAATTTCCTTGGTCAAGGTCCTAATTTCCAACCTACTTCTCCCCTTCTCCTCCCTGCCCATCTTTTTTAAAGATGTAGTTTTTGGTTCAGTAACAGTATATATCCGGCAAAGGAGTGCAATTCTGCACTGGCTACTCTGTACACTGCCATCTAAAAAATATGTTCTGATTTTCATTCAAGTAGCTCAAAAATAGATTGTATCGTTTTATTTGTTGTGACTCAATTTTCCTATAATAGGAAAAAATAGAAAAAAATATATAAATTTATAATTATATAAGTTATAAACTTATAAATATATAAAGATTAAACCACATCCAAAGTCACAAAATATACTATTATCGGAACAAAACTAGTATTACAAATATGTAAGGACATTCATGTTGTTCTTTATTTATAAACCAAAATAATGATTGAAAGAGGTAGCAAACAGTGGGTGCATGTTACAGTGGAAGGCAAACCCCAAATCAGTCAGAGAACTTGGGTTCAGGCATAGTTTAGGAACCTTAGGCACATGAATTGGCCAAAATGCATATAGCAATGGCCTGGAGTCAGGAAAACTCATCTGTGACCCTGGGACAGTCTATTTACCCTATTTGCTACAGTTTCCTCATCTGGAAAATGAGCTGGAGAAGGAAACAGCAAATCACTTCAGTATCTTTGCCAAGAATATCCAAAATAGTGTCAGTAGGACATGACTAAGAAAGTCTGTTGCTTAGTAAAAAAAAAAAAAGGGGGGGGGGAAGGGAGTTATAACACTTTTGTTACTAATTTCACAGAATTTAAGTTGAGGGTAAAAAAAGATAATGCAAATTATTTTTGAAGAATTTCCATGTTTCTATTTGAGAAGAAGATATTTCTCCCTGTATTTGTAAATATAATGTATATCTATATCTACATACATCTAGGAACTTCCCTTAGTGCATTGTGTGATGATAAACCAAGCATGACCCAATAAAAAGACCCCCTTCTTTCACTAGGGCTCTCCTATGAATAAAAGGAATTCTGGAGAAGCCAGAGGAAATGAGGTGAAGGCTGCACATCACGAGCTGTTCTCACTGACCTTCACTGTTCAGCTGTCATTTACATGATCACCACTCCCAGATCCCTCTTTCAAAATAAGCCTGTCCAAGCACGAGCAAGTATCCTTCCTATAACCTGGGCTAACAACCTCAGTCATCCTCCACTCTTCCTTCTCCCTCACCTGCCATATAAAGTCCCTTTCCAAGGCTTGTTGATTTCATAGCTTAACATCTCTTTACTCACACAGCAATCACTTTAATTCTGATATCACTTGTTGGACTGTTCCAGCTTTGTCTTCCAACAATTGGCATTTCTCCTTTCTACTTAAAAAGCTGCCCAAATTATATTCATAAAATAGAAATCTGTAGAGGTAGTGACCTCTGACTCAAGACAAGACAAGAGCCTGTCACAGGCAGTATTCATTCTGTTCTCCTCAACCTGAATCATCTGCACCAGAAGTATTGATCAATGAAACATACAATGTGGCCCTAGATATTGTCTTATGAATACAAACTACAGAATAAACCAACTCCAGCTCTGTGTATCTGAAATAGAGATCAAGGTACGGACACAGCATTGATTTTGCTTTTCACATGAAATCTTAGTGAATGGATATTAATATCAATGTAATTTTCTTTAGGGTGGGGATATTTTGCATGGGTTACCATACTGTTTAATTATTACTCCTAAAGAGACTTTGCTGAACCAGCTAACCTAAGTTGAAGTCCTTCAGTAAATGCAGAGGCCCTATTTTCTGAGACTCCAAAGTGGAGGTGATACTGGCCTGGAAACACCCAGGTGATGGCCCTGGTATCTGGACTACTGGGCACTTTCATTATTGATGAATGTCATGATGATGACATTCATTAGGAAGATGACAACACTGGCTGACCGACTGTTACGCTGCGGATTCATTACCCAAGGCCAATCCAGTGACAATCTGTGACTGGCAGCAGCAATGAAGACAAAAATCTCCATTATACTGTATCTGAGAATATCTAAGATGACACTGGGTTTGTCTTTATGACTTCTCAAACTAAGCATCTTTTAAACTTTTGAGCAGCTTACTGAATGACCCTCTCTCCACCCATCCTGAGACCTACCTTTCTTTGGGGGGTTGGCTCCAGGGGCAAGGCTGTCATGATTCACATTCTGTCTCCAGCGCTTAGCACATAAGAACCCCTCAATGAATACTCTTGAATTTTTCAAACACATACTTTGTGATACAATCTTTTTAAAAAATTAGAAAAAAATTTATTTCACATTCAATGCAATCTCCTCTATGGTCCAACAAAAATACAAACCCTCCCCCAAAGGACCCTTCATACCATTTTACTTCTACAAATAAAGAGTCAAAATAAACTACAAAAAAATTCTGGGTTTTTATGACACTACATAGAGCTCTCATATCCAGCATAAATTATGATTTCTTGCCAACTCTGACTTTGAAAATTACTAAAACCAAACCAAACCAAATCTTAATCAAAGTCCCACCCACAGGATGAAAATGGCTCCAATTTCCCAAATGCAATAGAAGCAGCATCTACCGAGGAGATGGCAAGGTTTCAGGATGGGCCAGGCAATGGAGTGAATGCGTGTTGAAGAACGAGCTTAGGTACAAGTCTTAATGGCAGGTTAGCTGAAAGATAATGGATCTTCTAGCCTCAGAAACTCATGATGCTTATCTATCAAGTAGAGAAAGTTTTTAATCTGAATTTATGGAAGAAGTATGCATACCACTGAAGTTACTGATCTTTTAAATACCGAAGAAAAAATCAGAAAGCATGAAGGAAAAAATGTGTTATTAGATTCCCATTTTGAGATGATTTTTAACTGTTACTAATACTTGCTTTGGATGGATTTTAGCAAATAATCCATGTCTATTTCTTGTTCTCAATATCAAAGAAAATCTCTCTTACCTCTCCCAACATTTATTTTCCACAAGTCTTAGCTTTCTCTAGGTACTAATTATAGAACTCCCAATTTGCAAACTTGTACCTGTCTTTTTTGTTTCTGATTTAAAAAAAAAAATTATGCTGACAAATATTTATTAAGAACCTACTATATGGGGCAGCTAGGTGACGCAGTGGATAGAGCACCAGCCCTGGAGTCAGGAGGACCTGAGTTCAAATCTGATCTCAGACACTTAAACTTCCTGTCTGTGTGACCCTGGGCAAGTCACTTAACCCCAATTGTCTCAAATGGGAATAGAGCAAGTGGCTATAGTAGCTAACAGTGAGGTGAAGGTCAGGTTCTGGGCAAAATAAGGCAAAAGGTCAGGATTCCAGGGATAGAACATTTCTGCTCTTAACCTGAATTTTGTTTGGGAGAAGAAAGCTTCATCTTTTCTGGAACAATATTTTGCTTAGGGAAAAAAAACACACACACACAACCTGACAGAATAAAATAAAAATCTATTATATAATTATTAGATCAGATAAATCAACAGTAAAGAGGTCAATATGACAATTGTTATGAATACCAAATATTCACAATTTGTTGTGTTATTAAAATTATTAGTAACAATACTCAGATTTAATCTATTCTTTCTAGTATAAGACTGTAAGTCTGAAGTCAGACTGCAAGGTCATGAGAAGAGAGAAAGGAGGCCCCCATTGCAGACTTGTAGTTTAGCTACAAAGGGAAGTGAAATAGGACATTAGCAGGGATGGAAGGATTGAGGGAGTTTTTCAAGGTGAGAAGTATAGTGGACATGTCTGCAATCAACAGTAATAAATAAGTAGAGAGATTAAGAACAAATGAAAAACTAGAGATCCTAAAGAGGATAATGTGTAGAGGAAATGGGATCAAAAGGGAGAAATGGTGAGAATGATTCAAGGCTACAGTTTGGCTGGGGGTAACTGGCAATGGGTATGAAAGGTTAGGGAATCCAGAGGGGAAGAGGAAGATTCTGCAAGGACTCAAGATGGGAAGATGGTTCACACATGCCACGCTTCATTTCACTCCCCAGTTATAGGAGTCCCAGAGCTTAACACAGTGTTAGGCATGTGCTTAATAATAAATGTTTTCTTTCATTTATCTCCCCTGTTATTTATTAGACCATAAGTTTCACAAGGGCAGAGAAAACATTGTTTTATCTTTGCAATCCCAGGGCAGATATTTGTATATAGTAAGGGCTTAAGAAATATTTGACAAATATATGGTATCTTTAAAAAGAAAGGTAATTTAAAAAATTAGGTACACTCCAATCTTTGGATATCCAAGATTTATGAATTATAAATTAAAAATTGAGTCTTATTTAGAGCATCTGAGTCTTAATTTACAAAATGAAGGAGAAGAGCCAAATAAATAGAATGCACTTAAGGTTTCTGTTTACAGATCATTAAAATGCAGTAAATGATTTGACAGAGCCATTTGGAAGGCAGAGACTTCAAGAGGAATTTATCCTGTAATGATTATACCAAAAAAACTTCTGTAATACCATAGCAAGATAAGAAGCAGAAGATGCTTCAGATCTGCTGCTGCTTCCTCCTTTTGGGAATGGGCTTCTCCTTAGGAACCCTTCCCAATTAAAAATGAATTACAAAAGAAGATAAAGTATTATTAAGAAGGAAGAATTAAGTGTATACAACAAATGAAGACAAAGAGAACTCAGGAAATTATCTGAGGTGTTATTTCAGAACCCAAAAGCAGCCTAGTATAACATCTAGGTCACCCCCCCACTCCTGACACATACTCTCTGATCTGAAGCCAGTTAGTCTGTGTCAGATTCCTAAGGCCCCTTTGGACTCTAAGTGGAGGATCCTCTTTATGCAGAGACCACCACTTTTTTGTGGATACTTTAAAAAAAGGAATTACAAGAGATAGAAGTGAAGAGGAGCAACAAGCTAGGCTCCGGGACAGCAACATGCATGAAGGAGGCGGCTAAGCTAAGGCAAGAAGCATTTGTTAGAAGCTCACTGTGTGCCAGACATTGTGCGGGCAGGCTAATACAAATGCAGGCAAAAAAACAGTCCTACTCTCAATGACCTTCTAATGGAGGAAAATAATATACTAAAAAAAGAGGGATAAAAATTAGGGGAAGAAACTGAAGGAGAATGGGAGGCTTTTTCCCCAAAATGAAGGCCCAGCAAGAACTCACTAATGGGAAAGTCCCAAGAAAACAGGTGGACAAACAGGTGGATAAAGGCGTAGAGGGAGGGACAGCTCACATACAGGGTCAGACATGGACAGCAGGTACCTAATAAATGTTTGATGACTGACCTGACAAAGGACCCTTAGAAAAAAAGGAGAACCAGGAAAACGCAAGGCCAGAAAGTCCAAGGAAGATGAGTAAGCGGTCACCTGTGTCAAATGTGGCAGAGATCTAGAAGGATGAGGCCCCAGAGGAGTCCACTGGATTTGGAAATGAGCTGAATGCTGGTGACCCTGAGAGATGGGCTGAAAGCCAGGTGACTAGAAGCTGAAGATGGAATGGGAGGAGGCAGGATGGGCAAAGTGGACCATGAGAAAGCTGAGAGATCGATTTGGGAAGGCTTTTAGCCTGTGACTCTGGTTCAGAACACACTGACCATAAAACTCAATAAAAACTTAATGCAGTTAAGCTAATACTAAATTGAAACAATTTACAAAAAGAGACTCTGCTTCTAAACAGACAGCAAAGTGAAGTCAGAAAGACATCCCCCAAGAAGGATTACTAAAAGTAGGGGAAGATGTGTATGAAGTGATGCAGAGTTAAGCTAAATTATGTAAAAACATATGGACAATTGTAACAGAGTAAATGGAAAGAACAAAAAAACCTAAATGAATGGTGTATAACCACAAAGAACAAGCTTGGTGCTTTTCTTTCACTGGAGAAATGAGACTGTGGGTTTATGATGATACATACATGTGCTCTATGAGTAAAATGTAGTTGGTTGGGCTAATTTTTTTTCCTTTTCTAAATATTGGTATAATAAAAAGCTCTTTAGGAAGGTGAAAGGAAGAAGGAATATATAACGACTTCTTGCCATATATTTTCACTACGTCATTTCTACGTAACGATTTATAAAATGATGCCATTGAAGTCCACAGCACAATCCCTTCTGTGTAGATTTTGCTTGGTCATTACTTAGGACTGTGTCTTGCTGTTGGACATTTCTGCTTTTTTATAGAAGAAACCGGGGTGTTAAGAGTCCAACTGCAGAGGGTCCTCTATGACTGAGAAGATACTCCATGTATATTAAACAAGTGTGATCTGTCTTCCATCTATTTGCTGTCTGCCTGCCAGTTTCATGTATTGATTTAGGATGGAAAAGCTCAGTCAGGCATCATACCAAGCTTTCTATAAACTTAGTTTTTGAATGAGATTCCTTTCTCAGTTTTATAGGACAAGGGCTCACATCTTCTCAAACTTAACTGAAAAGTGACTATACTCTGAACTAACACTGCTCTTGACTGCCAGCTTTCTCTGCATAAGATGATCAAATATTTACTAAGGTGGTTTTTGGTCTTTCATCTTAAGAAATGCTTTTTGACCAGTCATATCAGCTCCTATATTAAATTTTTTTGTAGCAAAGAGCAGTGCTCACAGACTAAAAGCATGTGCTATTTCTAATTTCCTAATTTAAAAGTTTCAATAAGTCATGTTGAAGTTATCAAAACTGTTAGCAATGTAAGTCTTGGTATAATGGGCTTGTTTCTAATTTCATGTTGATTTTTACTTCTTTTCTAATTACACATAAGGAGATAATTTTGATTCCCAAAGAAGAAATCTCTCATTACATGACTGTGAAGAAATGATTAATATAATTTTTTGGGAGGCTGGGGAGCATGATTTGATCTGAGGCTTGCCATGTGCAAAAGCCTTCCAACACTGCTCTGGATAACAATATTCATGAAAAATAACATAAGTCCTCCAAGAAGTATCTAAGTCTTTGGCCATTTCTCAAATTTGAACCAAATTTTCCAAAACTGCTTATTCTAACATTCATATGTGGATGTTCCTCTGGTTTGGAGAATCTTTGTCAAGTTCTTTAGAGAATGACAATACTGTATCATTTTCTGCCACAGTTATTCTCTGCTAAACTGAGCACTGTGACAAGAAATGATAACCACTATATAGTGGGCACATACCATTATCTCTTTTTCAAGATAAACTTGTAAATTTTGCTGACATTTACCTGCAACTTAATTTTATGTTCTCGTTTTATTGGAAAATTTATTCCAAAATAATAAACAGATAAACAGAAAAAGCAGTAACGATAAATGTGGCCTCCATATTTCTTAAGTATTCACCTATGAATAAGTACTGCAAAAATGAAGGAAACCGAGGAGGAACTTGAGGAGACAAAGAACTCTGTGATTTGAGAACATGGAATCACAATACAAAATGCAAGAAATGATGGGAAACAAATGTTCAGAACTTCTCAACAGAAAATGAAAATCCAACTCCAGAAAAAAACCCAAGACATATTCTGATTTAAATTTAAATACTCAATTCAGAAACAAGAAGTCCTAAGCCATTCAATTTTGAAGAAACTTTTCAATCAAAAAATTCTTCTTAAAAAAAAAAAACAAGTATTTTTCAATCTTAAGTAGATAATTATAAAACCTTTTCTCAGCCTTTCATTCACCACACAAAATTATTTTTAATTAGATATTTCTACTAGTTTTCTACTGCCTAAACTTTCCAAACTCAACCCAGGACTCCATTCTTAATTGATAACTTATTCAATACCGATTTGTTAGGTGCCCTTATAAGGGCAAAGACACTAGGGATACAAAGTGAGGCAAAAGAGAGTCCCTTATCCTCAATGGGGGAGACAACATATAAACAAATATATGCAAGAGTTAAATAGATAGGAGAATAGTCTGTCCGAGGCTGAGACACTGCTCAGGCAGCTAGGCCTGTCTCCTCCCTTCAGGGGGGATCTGTCCTGGCCCCTCCTAGCAGAAGATCCCCTCCACAGACATGGCACACCCCGGGGGGCCCCAGGGACTGGAGCTGGGACAGCTGCCAAGATGTGGATCAGCTGCAGTACTCCAGGCAAGTCACCTAGCCATGTGTGCCTCAGTTTCCTAATCTGTTAATTGAGCTGGAGAAGGAAATGGCCACTAACTCTGGTATCTTGGCCAAGAAATCCTAAAATAGGATTATGAAGACTCAAATACAATTGATAGCAAAAGCAACAACAGGGATCTGAATTAAGATGATCATAATGTAACAGGGGAAGTTCCTTATTTTACTGGGTCAGAGACTTCCCAGAGGAGAAGGTCCTGACAATGAAGGCTGGCACCCAGGAAAGCACTGGCTGGAGAGGTCCAGATGTGGAAGGGAGGAAGCCAGGGCGTCCTTGGTGGGGGAGTCTCAGGCTTCTGATGTCGTACCGATGATCGCAAATGGTAACGATATCTATCATTTCCTCAGAGCTTTCCAGGTTGTTCAGTACTTGTATTACCTTATGGGGCCTTAGAGCCCAGTGGGACGGGGGGTATCTTCATTTTGTAGTTGAAAGTTCAGAGATGATCAGGCAACCTGACCAGAGACACAGGATTTCGGTAAGTAGAGTGGGCTACCCACTGAGCCACCTGATACTGAGGGATCTGTTATCAGTGGTGTGTGTGTGAGAGAGAGAGACAGAGGGAAAGAGAGACAGAGAGAGACAGAGACAGGAAGAGAGAGAGACAGAGGCAGAGACAGAGAGACAGAGAGTCAAAGACTGAGAGACAGAGAAAGACACACAGAGAAAAACAGAGAGGGAGAGAGTCAGAGAGCTAGAGACAGAAACCAAGAGGCAGAGAAACAGAGAAATAGAGAAGATCACATACACATAGAGAGAGAAAGAGACAGGAGACAGACAAAAAAAGGGAGAAAGACAGAGAGAGGAACAGAGACAGAGAGTCAGAAACCAAGAGACAGGGAAACAGAAACAAAGAGAAACAGAGACAGAGACACACAGAGAGAAATAAAAAATAAAATAAATAAATAAAGAGAGAGAAATAGAAAGAGACAGAAGGAAAGAGACAGAGAGAGGAAGACAGGGAGAGAGAGAAATAGAAACTGAGAAACAGAGAGATAGAGTAAGAAAGAAAAAGAGACACAGAGACAGAGAGACAGAAACAAAGAAAGGGAAAAAGACACACACAGAGACAGAGAAAGACAAAGACAGACAGAAAGAGAGACAGACAGAGAGACATAAGAGACAGACAGGAGAAAGAGACAGAGAAACAGAGATAGACAGAAACCAAGAGACATGAGACAGAGAAACAGAGAGAAAGAGACAGAGAAAGAGGGAAAAAAAGAGAGACATACATAGAGAGACAGAGATGGAAGGAGAGACAGAAACAAAGAGGGGGGAAAAAGAAAGACAGAGAGAGAGAAGAGAGACAGAGAAAGAGATGAAGAAACAGAGAGACAGAAAGAGAAGGAGACAGTGAAAGAGAGAGGGAGAGACAAAGAGAAAGAAACAGAGATGGGAGAGACAGAGACAAAGAGAAACAAAGAGTAAGACAGAAGTCAAAAAGTGATACACAGAGAGCGAAATAAATACAACAAAGACAAAGAGAGACCGACAGAAGGAAACAGAGACAGGGAGACATAGAGAGAGGGAGACAAGAGATAGGAAAAAAAGAGAGAGACAAAGATACAGAGAAAGAGAGAATGAGATAGAGAAAGAGACAGAATGATAGAAACAGAATGAGACAGAGACAGAGAGAGATGCAGAGACATAGAGACAGAAACAGAGAGACAGAGGCAGAGACAGAAGACAGCCAGACACAGAGAGACAGAAAGAGAAACAGAGACAGAAAGACAAAGATGAGACAGAGAGACAGAGACAAAGAGAGTGAAACAGAGACAATCACACAGAGAGACGATGAGACAGAGAAAGGGACAAAAACACAAAGAAACAGTGAGACAGAGATAGCCAGAGATAGAAAGAGACAGAGAGACACAAAGAGACAGAGAGAGCCAGAAACAAAGAGAGAGGGAAACAAGAGGCACAGAGACAGAGACATAATGAGACAGAGACATAGAGATATAAAGACAGAAACACAAAGACAGAGATAGAGAGACAGACTGAAAGAGAAAGAAAAAGAGTCAGAGAGAGACAGAGACATAGAAAGATAAACGAGAGAAAAACAGAGCGAGATAGAGACACAGAAAGATGAGAGATAGAGATAGAAAGACAGAGACACAGAAAAAGAGACAGAGAGACAAAGAGAGGCAGAGAAAGGGAGACAACAGAGGAATAGACAGAGACAAAGAGACAGAGATAGAGAGACAGAAGAGAGAGTGAGAGAAAGAAAAACATAGAGACATAGAAAGATAAACAAGAGAGAAAGACAGCGAGACACATAGAAAGATGAGAGACAGAGACAGACAGAGAGACAGAAAAAGAGAGACAGAAAGAGACAAGTGACAGAGAGAAAGAGAAAGACAGAAGATGAAACAGTCAGAGAGACAGAAGGGAGACAGAGATATACAGAGAAAGGGAGACAGAGACAGAGACAAAGAGATCGAGACAGAGAAAGGGGGGAAGAAAGACACACAGAGAGAGACAGAGAGACAAAGAGAAAGAAAGTGACAGAGAGAAAGAGACAAAAAGGTGGATAGAGAGAGAAAGACAGAAAGGGAGATAGATAGACAGAGACAATGAGAAGCAGAGAGAAGGGGGGAGACAAAGAGACAGAGAAACAAGAGAGGGAGACAGAGACAGGAGAGACAGACAAAGACAGAGAGACACACAGAGACAGAGACAAAGTAGAAGACAGAGAGACAGTCAGAAAGACAGAGAGACAGACATAGATACAGACAGATGGATAGAGACAGAGGTTCAAAGACAGAGAAAGAGAGGAGAGACAGAGAAAGAAACAGACATAGAGAAGGAAAGAGATACAGAGAGACAGAGAGAGAAAGAGAAACAGAGAAAGGCACACAGAGTGAAACAGAGAGAACAAGACAGAAACAGAAAGACAAAGAGACAAACTGAGAGAGACAAAGAGACAGAGACAGAAAGAGAAACAGAGATAGAGACATATGAAGAGACAGAGAGAGACAGCAGCAAAGAGATAGAGACAGAGGCAGAAGAGAGATAGAGACAGAGATATACAGAGAGAGAGAGACAGAGACAAGGAGGAGACAGAGTGGGGGGTGGGAGGTGGAGAAAGGCACACATAAAGACAGAGGAAAAAAAGTGACAGAAAGAGACAGAGTGACAGAGACAAAGAGAAGCAGAAGGGGGAAGACAAAGAGACAGAGAGGGAGACAGAGACATAGGAAAAAAGACAAAGACAGAGACAGAAGGAGAGACAGAGACAAAAAGAGAGAAAGATAGAGACAGAGAAAAAGAGACAAAGACAGAGAAAGTGACAGAGACAGAGAGAGAGAGAGAGAGAGAGAGAGAGAGAGAGAGAGTGACAGAGAGACAGAGACAGAGAGAGAGACAGAGAGAGAGAGACAGAGACAGAGAGAGAGAGAGAGAGAGAGAGAGAGAGAGAGAGAGAGAGAGAGAGAGAGAGAGAGAGAGAGTGACAGAGAGGGAGATAGAGACAAAGAGAAGCAGAAGGGGGAAGACAAAGAGACAGACAGAGACGAAGACAGAGTCACAGACATAGGAATAGAGACAAAGAGACAGACAGAAGGAGAGACAAATACAGAGAAAGATAGACAGAGAAAAAGAGACAAAGATAGAGAAAGTGACAGAAAGAGACAGAGAGAGAGAGACAGTGACAGAGAGGGAGACAGAGACAAAGAGAAGCAGAAGTGGGAAGACAGAGAGGGAGACAGAGAGACAGACATAGGAATAGACAAAGAGACAGAAGGACAGAGAGACAAAGACAGAAAAACAGAGAGAGACAGAGAAAAAGACACAAAGAGACACAGAAACAGAGAGAGGGAGAGACAGACAAAGAGGAGACGGAAACAGAGAAAGGGAGAGAAACACACAGAGACAGAGAAAGAGGGAGACATACAGAGAAAGAGAGAGACAGAGACAGGGAAAGAGTCAAAGAGACAGAGAAAGACAGAAAGAGACAAAGAGGGAGACAGAGACAGATGGAGAGACAGAGGCACAGAGAGATAGAGACAGAGAAAGAGACATAGAGAGGGAGAGAGGGAGAGACAGAGAGGGGAAGAAAATGGAGAGAGAGAGACAAAAAATGACATTTTGAAAGCTTTTTCTGTGTGTATTGACATAATCATGTAATTTTTATTTTGTCCTTTTGTGATCTGGACTCTTGACTGTCTCTGGTTGTCTCTGGTCCCCGGCTCCCCTGAAGGCTTCTTTCTCCCTAGTTGCCTCCTTTTCTCACTTGTAGGGGGACATCAGCCATGCAGAGTCCAGTCCCAGGCTCGCCCTCTGTAACCTGGGCTTTCTTGGCTGCTCCACAGGCCCCTTTTGGGCTCCCCTCGATCACGTATCACCGGCTCTGGGCCTGATGCTGATGGCAGAAGTGCTCTGGATCCTCCTCGATGCAGTCTGAAGGGTCCCCAACTGCGGAGCCGGGAAAGAAGAGGGCTGTGTTTAGAGTAACCCCAGGAGCCAGGAGCCGGGAGCCAGGGGGGTTTTGGCAGAGTGGGTCGGATGAGTGAGCCCGGGACAAGGAACACGAGGCAGGTGGCTCTCTGCAGGCCCCTGGGAAGGCGCCGGTGTGTTGTGGCCCTGGGGCTCCTGCTCTCTTTCATCTTCTCTCCTTCCCTCCAGTCTCTGAGGAACACATCGTCCTTTTCTTCTTCAAGCTCCAAACCTTTCTTCTCATGCCTTCGCACCTTCCTTTGGACTTTTACCATGGACAGCCACTCTTTCCATTTTAATGGTCAGGCTCTTCTTTGCAGATCCTAAAAGTGCCTCGTTCTCCCGACCTTCCCACCTGCACAATGGTCAGGGCTGATTCATGGTCATCATCTCTTCACTGCCTCTCTCTCTCCACAAACCCGTTGTGATCCTGTGGCTCATAAGCTCTTGCTTGAACTCCTGCCTTAGCGGCCTGACTGGTCCTCGTCAGGACATCAAGAGTGAGTTATTTTCGGTCAAACATAACTGAAGTGTTTCTCAAATTTTATCACGCAGGCAACTGTTTTAACGCCACACAAAGTGAACATTGAAGTGATTTGCTTCTGATAAGATTTTATTTCTCCACATTACGATCAAAGGAACAATTTCCTCATAGTGATGAATTTTTAAAAGATAAAACCTACCCTTAAATGACTTCTCTGATAGCATCAAACAAGTTATCTCTGAAGGTAAACCCTCTGAAAACATGAAAAAGCTTAAAAATATCTCCCCCCCCCCCAACTAATGTTTTATTTTCAGGAAGGAAATGAGGGTTGAGAAACAGACAAATGTGACATACGTTAAAGACTTGGCCAGAATCTCTAAAAAATAAAATGAAGCAAACACAAAATCCTAAATGGAAGATTCAAATTCTTGCCATAAAATGCCTTTTGCTTTCACCACAGATGCAGATTTCAAATCTGGCAGCCTTTTAAACCCAAAGGCTTTATTACTGAAATGTTACTGATTTACTTGGCGTTAAATGAGAAACTGGTCTTACTTGAAGTTAGCAAAGGCAAAGCACATTTTTTCTAGTTAAACATTAACTCCTGAAAGGGAGAGAAGGAAATTCTTCTTTTAAGCATAGAACACAACAATCCTTTATTAAGCCATAACGCCTTTATTACTGATACACATTAATAAGCAATCTAATTTATGGGAAGAATCTATATTTTCAGTAAAGAAGTTGCTGCCCAAAATATCCAGCTTGATTATGCAAACAGAATAGGGGCTGGCATATGAGAGGCATCTAGCAAATGCTTGCTGAATTAATGAGCACAAACACATCACACTTTTCCAAATATTCTCTTTCTCCTTTAATTTAGCAAATGAAGGCACCAGGTTTGAGACTGCAAATGCAATGTTCTAAAAAATGTTTTTCTTCATTCAGCTAATTCAGGTTTTTCACATCTGTACAGGATTTGGGAACTTTATAACATACTATTCTCTACATACTAAAGAAAGCTATTCTTGATCTTGAGTCCTAGAAGGAAGATAGAGCTTGTAAAAGTGTGGGCTTAGCTAGCAGTATATTCCAAGTAGGAGAGAAAAGACAGCCTGTGCAATCTGTGCAAGAGAAACCAATGAATAATAATAATTTGACAAGGAGAAATGGGTACAAAAGAGAGAGGATGGAGATAGGAAAAGTAGCCAAGAGGTCATTGCAAAAATTTAAGCAAGAGGCGTCTAAGACCTAATTTGTGGAAAAGGGGGTCATAAAGAAATGTGATTCATGACAGTGAACCATATTAGGTCCAAATGAATAGATACAAATGAATATACTGGCCCCCAAATGACTGAGTTACAAATAGAAGTAGTAAGCCTCTGAAAGGAGTTCATAGTTTTAATTTCAGATATATAAACCAAACTGTCGATATTGTCTCAGCTTTTTCACAAAGGATATAAAAGAATGTTATTTTTTCAGTGGCCTCCAAGGTGCTGCAAAGTCACTGAGCTAGCTGTCTTTAGAAGAGGGTATTCTAATAGCTAAGGCAACTTTTGTTTGTTTGTTTGTTTGTTTCTCTGGAGTTTTCTGCTGAGGCAGTTGGGGTTAAGTGACTTGCCCAGAGTCATACAGCCAGGAAGTATAAAGTGTCTGAGGCTGGATTTGAACTCAGGTCTGCCATCCAAAGGGCCATCAAACTGCCCTATTAACTTGTTGCTAAAGACCTTGAGGTTTCTGCGAATAACTAAGCCCCATCTCTACTTCACAGATTTAAATTAGGATTTTAGAGTGACTGATCTCAAAATGGGATCCCAGGATCACACTGAAAACCTTTCAGGGGTTTTAAATTATTTTAAAATAATACATATATATATATATATTTTAAAAATAATATGAAAATATTTAAATTTCTAACAAGGTCAATTATAACATAAAGAAAAGCTCTTTGGAGGGGTCCCTCAATAACTATAAAGTATATATTATCTGCATAAAGTTGTCCTAAAATCAGAAAGTTTGAGAACCAACGTCCTAGACCATGATTAGTAGGAGATTGGCCTAGAGATCAATTCTCTGTAAATTTTTTGTTCCAGATCAAAAAGGTTTCAGTTTCATTATTTAACTCTCATGAAAAATTTGCACTTGGAAATATTCTAATAAAATGAAGCTGAATTAAAATTTACAAGAGTTGTGAAAACATAGCATTTTGCCTTACATTAAAGAATTATGATTTAAGAATTAAACTCTGGGCGAAAAACAGGCTCTGGAGACAGAAGCCCTGGCTTGAAATTGGATCTCTGATACTTACTGCCTATGTGACTCTGAGCAACCTATATGGATCTCAGCTTTCCCATGAGTAAAATGAGAGAGAGAGAGAGAGAGGGAAAGCCCACCTGAGTTCTGAGGTCCCTTCTAGTCTCTATCATTATAATAAGAGCTATTAAAAGTTTTTAATTTAAAAAATTTTTAATTTAATTATAAAAATTCAATTAAAAATAAAAATTTTTAAATTTTTAAAAAAATTAACTGAAGAAATTAAGGCAAGAATACCCTATAGAATGATTAAAAAAAAAAAAAGAAAAGAAAAAGAAAAAATTCCTCATCTTAACAGAATTTCCTAAACAGAAATTTTTGTTTTTGATTTCATTATGAATGTGTTTTAAACTTGAGTTTGTTCTAAGTGAAAACATGTTAGTTCTATGGGAAGGAAATATGTATGTGCCCTGGGCGGAAGATGCTGCTAAGCGATGAGGAAGCTGTCTCCAGGTGACTGGCCCAGGATGCGCCAGGCCTTTGCTGAGGACTTTCCTCTGGCCTCTGGATCCAGCACTGACACTTTGGCGCCACCTGGCTGCCGCTGAGCCAAGCTGAACACAGGCAAGCAAGGCAAGGAGGGAGCGGCTGGGAGCCGCAGCGTCTTCACCCAGGGACGGGCCGCCGTCACTCCTTTGCTCACACCTGTCAGGGTCGGAGCCGGTTTCTGCTGCTTGTAAATGCCCGCTTTTAAAAATAGCAGCAGGAACAGGCCAGAATGTTACTTTAAAAAGAATCCAGCCCACGGGTGGGGGAAAGACAGGCAGGGACTCTGGCAAGCTCTCCTCAAACCCTTCCAAGTCCTTTAAATACTGACTGCACACTCCTTACAGCAAGACAGGGGAACAATGTTCCCTGAGGGGGAATCCCGTGAGGTCCCGCCCAGGCCCAGGAAAGAAGCAGCAGGCCTTGGGGCCTCTGAGTCAGACAGCAAAGGCGCTCTCCAGACCTCTCAGTCCAGAGGGCGGAAAGTCAGTGGGCTGAGAGGGCCCTAGGAAGACGGCGGGGGAGCCTCAGCTCCCCAGAGGGGGCTTGTGGTCAGCTCCCTTCTAAAAACAGCTGAAGCCTGACAGAGAGCACCCTCCACCCTGGAAACAGCCCTGCTTTAACTGAGCGAAGTAGAAAGTTACTGTGATGGCAAAGAGGATCAAAGTACACACTCAAAAGAAGATAAAGTCGAAATTTCAACATCCAAAGCTCCAAGAAAAGTAAAAATGGGTCTTAGGTCATGGAAGAGATCAAAAGGGATTTTTAAAATCAAGAAAGGTGGGGGAAAATCGGCAGGAGAAATACAAAAAGCTAATGAGAAGAACGCCTTAAAAAGCAAAACTAGTTAAATGGGAAAGGAGGTTGAAAAGCTCACTGAAGAAAAGAATTAACTTAAAAATTAGAATTGAGCAAATGGAAGCTGAACTTTATGAGAAATCAAGAAACAAAACCAAAAGAATGAAGAACTAGAAAACAATGTGAAATAACTTACTGGAAAAACAACTGACCTGAAAAATAGATCTAGGAGAGATCATTTTTAAAGTATTGGCCTATCTGAAAGGCATGATCCAAAAAAGAGCCCACATATCTTTCAAGAAATTACTGAGAAAAACTAGAAGGCAAAATAAAAATAAAAAATGGAAAGAATCCATCAATCATGTCCTGAAAGAGATCAAGATAAAAACTTCCAGGAACATTGTGGCCAAATTCCAGAACTCCCAGGTCAAAGAGAAAATACTAAAAGTGTCCAGAAAGAATCCAGAAAGAAAGCTTGGAATGATATTCCAGAAAGCAATGGAACTAGGATTACAACCAAGAATCACTTACCCAACAAAACTGAATATTTAATTCTTCAGGGGAAAGGGTGGAAATTTAATGAAATAGAGGAATTTTAAGCATTCGTGATTTAAAGGCCAACAGTGAATTGAAAATAGGATTTTCAAATACAGAACTCAGGAGAAGCATAAGGAAGTAATCAGGAATGGGATATCTTGAAGGACTTAATAAGGCTTATCTGTTTACTTTCCTACATGGGAGGATGATACTTGTAACTCCATTAGAACTTTCTCATTTTTAGGGCAGTATATAAGTATGTAGGAGTGCATGTAGATAGAAGGCACAGGTGTGAGATGAATGTGAAGGGATAATATCAAAAAATAATAAAATTAATGGGTGAGAGAAGAATGCATTGGGAGAAAGGAAAAGGAGGGGAAGAATAGCATACATTATCTGCCAAAAAAAAAAAAAAAAAAAAAAAGAGGCAAGAAAAAGCTTTTAAAGTGGAGGGAAAGAAGAGTAGAAGACAAGGAAGATAATCAACCTTACTTCTGTCAGAACTGGCTCAGAGAGAAAAATAAGATATACATTCAATACAGGTATAGAGATCTAATTCTGAAGAAAAATAATCAGAAAAGGGAATCTGAGAAGGGGGAAGGATAATTGAAGAGAGGAAATATTGGTGGAGGGGGTGGTCAGAAGTACAGCAAATAACAGGAAAAGGGTTAAAGGAGAGACAATAAATGAGGGAAAAGGAATATAATTAGCAGTAATAATTGTGAAAAGAATTTTTAAGCACATTTCTCTGATGAAGGCCTCTTCTCAAATGTAGATAGCAGAGTCATATTTATAAAAAATAAGAGCCATTTCTTAATTGAGAAATGATCAAAAGATATAAACTTAAAGCTTATAAAATCATGCATATTCTTTGACCTAACAATACCACTATCAGCCATGAATCCCAAAAGGGATTTTTCAAAAAGGAAAGGGAAACAGACCTCTATGTATAAAAATATTAATAGCAGCTTTTTTATCTGAGGAAAGAACTGGAAATTTAGGGGATATCCATAAATTGGGGAATGGCTGAATAAGCTGTAGTGTATGGCAATGACGAAATACTATTGTTATATAAGAAATGATGGGCAAGATGCTTTCAGAAAAACTTGGAAAGTCCTTCATGAGCTCATGCAGAATGAAATGTACTATGTAAAAAAGTAATAGCAATATTGTGGAATGACCAGCTGTGAATGACGACTTTGCTATTCTCAGCAGTACAATGATCCAAGGCTACATTGAAGGACTTAACGATGAAAAATGCCATCCATACCCAGAGAAAGAACTGCTTGTTCTGAATAAAGGTGAAAGCACACTTTTTTTTAAACTTTATTTTCGTAGATTTGGGGTTTTTTCTTGGGGGGGGTCCTGTATTTTCTTTCACAGTATGACTTTTATGTAAATGTTTCACATAAATTCACAAGTTTCTCTACGGGGCAGGAGTGGGGAAGGAGGAAGGATGATAATCTGGAACTCCAAGTTTTAAAAACAAATGCAAAAAAAAAAAATGGTTGTATATGTAACTGTAAAAATAAAAATAAATATAACACCAACAAAAAAAAATACAAGCCAAAATAAAGAAAATATGAATTAAATAATAGTTTATTTGAGTAACAGAATCCAAGACAAAACATTTGAGGTTAATACAATCCAAATTTATCACCCAGATAATATTTTAGTAGTTGTTTTCTATCAACCACTAGCGTACTCTTTCCTTAATGAATTCCCAATTTTTCTCTGTCCCAACTTCTCACCTCACACAAAGGGACTTCAACATACATGCTGACATTCCCTCAAGTTTCTTAAATTTCCAGTCCCTCAATTTACTCAATTTCAATCATCTCCTCTACTTTACTTCAGTTTCACAAAGATATAACATGGACCTTGCCAGCCTTCCTAAGTACTGTGCTTTTATACCCACTTTCAACTGATCATGATATTTTATCATTCCATCTTTTCCCTCTGACTATTTTTTATCCTCTTGGTGACTTACAATGCTTTCACTTCTCACTTGATTTTCATTCTATCATCCCTGAGCTAGATAGACTTTCCCCCTTTCTTTATCTTGAGATACTTTGTTGTATCAGTTCAAATTGATATTATCTTTTATAAATCCCTTGCTCTCTGCCTATCCTAAAAACAAATCATGGCTTGCCAAACCACAATCTTGGAAGTTTCTCACCATCTTTCTCCCCCCTCCTACTTAGGAGCTGTCAAAGTGAGTTCAAGAAAAACACAAAACAGTGTTACTTGGGTCCACTAAAAAAAAATGTATTCGATCTTATCTTACCTGGGCTCTCACTTCAACAAAGCAATCCTTTGACAATTCCAGGGCCATTTAAACATTTTTATCCCTCTTTCAGACTCTAATGATACCCTTTCTCCTCCCACCTTCTCAGCTGAAGATCCTGTTTCACAATTCATCACTCCCCAAGAATGAACTCTTCTCCCTTCTAATCTCTCCTGACAAGGATCATCCCCTATCTTCTTTACTTGTTAGATATGACAAGGTCATCCCTCTTCTTGTCAAGGTACACCGTTCTCCAGCAATACCATGTGCTGTAAAAAATTATGATGAGTATGGTCTCAGCAAAACCTGGGAAGACTTGTAGGAACTGATACAGAATGAAGTGAGTTGAATCTGAAGAACAATTTACACAAACACAATGAAAATGTAATGATAAAGAAATGTGAAAGACTTGGGAACTCTGATCAACACAATGATCAAAGGACTCATAATGAAACATGCTACCTAACTCCCATTATGGAGGTGGATGGACTCAGAATGCACTGAGGCTTAAATATACATTTCTATTAATGAATTTTGTTTTTCTTATTTCCATAGTTAAGGGGTGAGGGAAATGGGAGAATTTAAAGCTGAAAATTAAAAAGAATTGAATTTTTAAAAAAGATTTATCTCAGATTATACTCATTCTCATTTTAACTTTTTTAAGGAAATGAAGTCCTTATTTACTTGACTCCTTTCTGGTTGCTCATGAACACCTAATCTTGATAAAGCTCCTAATTGAATTAACCATCCCTGGTAAATATTGTCTCATATGGCTTCTTCTCTTGGCTGACTTCTTTGAAAAAGCTGTCTAAACTCCATGCAACTATTTCCTTTCCCCTTACTTATTTTAAGCCATCTTTAATCTCACTTTTGACCTCATCACTTAAATTAAGCTGCTCTTTCCAAATAGCCAAGGATTGCTTTATTGTAAAACTGATGGCTTTTTCTGAAATTGCATCATTCTTGACCTCTCTCACACCTTTTTCCCTTGGACAGTGTTGGTAAATACACATGTCCTAATTAAGCTCTTCTATCTTGGTTTTCCTGACACTGAGATAGTTCTACAAAAACCATCAGCTGATTTTTCTTCTGTATACCTCACTGCCTCCTGAATTCCTTTTAGGTTTGGCCAGTGAGTGAGATCAGGGTTGTTTTCCCCGCTTTTGGATCCCATGATAGATCTTTAGATGGATGCTGTCTTCTGTGTTTTGGTATCTTTAATATCCCCAAGACCTTGACCATGGATACCTCCTAAGAAGATCCAAATCCTTCCTCTGCAAAGAACCTTAAAGATTTTACATAGCTCCAGGATTCAGAATTTTTTCTCTTTTCTAAGAATGCTAGTAATAGTACTCTGAGGTGCATAAAGTGATTCATAACAGCCCTGGAAAGTAGCTGTAATTATGATCACCACTTTACCAGTAAAGGAAACTAAGGCTGGGAAAGGTGAAGTAAATACCCAGGATCAAACAGCTATCAAGTATTTTAAGGATTTGCACCCAAGTATTCCTGACTTATCAAGTCCTGTGCAATCTATTGTTCAATTCAGCTGCTTTTCTGTTACCTCCTTACTATGTTAACTTTTTGATTCTTTCTTTCTTTAGATCTTTTTTTTTTCTTCCCCTCTTTCTCCCTTGATTATTTCTTCTGAATTGTAAAGGATAGAAGAGATTCCCTCCTCAAGTTAGAGAAATCAACTTTTATTTTATATATTATCACTGGTGATTGCCAGTAGACAGAAAAGCAGTATAGTGACTGTGAGTTACTTGGATAATTCTCTTTATTTTCATGTATTTATCTACAGAAAATGCTAAAGTTTTCTTTTTTTCTTTCTTTTTTTGCAGTACCTTTTGAAAGTACTTGCTTCTATGCCAGGGGAATTCTCCGAAGTGTCTAGACTATCTGCCATTGTATTAGTTATCAATTATTTTGATTAAATTTTTCCAGGTTCCTTAAAGCCTGTACACTTATGTAAAAAGTGGACAGTATAAGCAATTTTCAAGAAATTGAATGATAAAATAATATGAAAGCTTCCATTTGCTTCTTTCTTTCCCAATCTTTCTCCAAAAACTCTAGCTCTTCTGAGCTTCTGATATCCAATTGTTTTACTTTTTAAATTATTTTAATGTGAATGTACAAGTTAACTAGACCAAGAGGACTAGAGATGTCTATACACAAAAAGCATAAATCTATGGAGAGGGTATTATGATAAATTAGTGAGCCTAACACAACCAAGTAAATTTTATATCCTAAATTTCATCTAGACTTGACAGGATAGGCTCATTACTAACCTAAAACTGTGAAAGATTATACTTTATTCAAAAGGAACAAGACTGATGATAGGAACTGGGGCAGACTAACAGGAAGCAAATCAGTTCCCATAGGTTCTCAGAGCTCCTGTGTGGCATAGTCATGATCTGCTGCTGGTGGCGATGGTCAAATTGTCCCCTTCTTTAACATTGAAGGAATTTCTCATTTTAACAATGGCTGAGAATTTGAGCTGCACACAAATTTGGTGGTTTGGTTTCAGGGTCCTGGGGTATCTTAAGGACGGTCTGAGAGGAGAAGGTGGTCAAGGTGGTAGTGTGGTTTGATTTGTTGCCTCCAACTGGTCAGGGTGAAAACTACATCTGCAAACTGGCTTGCCTGCCCTGTATTGTTTCCTTTCTCATTTTGGGTACCTTATTTTATTTATTTAAAAATTAAATTCTGGAAAGATTTCATCAGACTGTCAAAGGGATTCATTCAGAAATGTCCTGGTAAATATTTGAAAACCAGCTTTTTCCAAATGCAAGAAACTTTTATTTCTACTCTGCATTACTCACATTTTCTCCATCACTGTTTTAAAGTCTAAATCAGGGCAAAGGTCTTTCAGCCAGAAATGGTTTTTAAAATACAATACAATTAAACTTTATTTAAAGTTGTTTTTTAAAACACACACACACACACACACACACACACACACACACACACACACACACACTCACACACATTCTGACTTCACCAGCCATACAAAAATAGGCTTCAGACCCCTATATTCTGCCTGAAGTTTATAAGTAAGAAAACCCTAAACAAAGCCCTGGATTTGTAAAGGTTGCTTTTTGCTAATTACCAAGGTGTCAATGTTTACATTGACAATTTATCCACTATTTTGAGTTGGTTTGAGTTTGAGGATACAAACACATTAAGAATCTCAGATCTAAAAAGTAAACAATAATAAAACAGAGACAACCACTTAATAATCCTGAATTCCAGTTGTCATGTGATTTAAAGGGTAGTGACTTAATCCACTGACCAGGATCTTCACAGGGGTAGGGTAAAGAAAGGTAATCCTCTATATGGAAAGGAGTAAGGGCCAATTGTGATCCAACTAAGTATAAAACAAGACCCTTAGCACAAAAACCAGGTTTTCTGGAGTTTCACAATCCAATAGAATATGACACAGGATGAAGGAGCTGGAGAGTTCTTAAGGAGTAACAGTGTCCTGATGATTCCAGGGAAACCCCCAAGTTCCTTTTTTTATGTCAAAATGATCTTTCCCAAGGACCCACCATGTGCAAAAATATCTGTAGCAGCCTTTTTTTGTAGAGGCAAGGGAAAGTGGAAACCGAGTGGATGCCCATGAGCTAGAGTATGGCTGAGTAAGTTATAGTATATGAATGTAATGGAATATTACTGTTCAATAAGAAATGATGAGCAGGCTGATTTCAAAAAAGCCTGGAAAGATTTACATGAACTGATGCTAATTGAAGTGAACAGACCAGGAGAACATTGTCACAGTCACAAGATGATGTGATGACCAAATGCGATGGACCTGGCTCTTCTCAATGTAGTGATTCAAGGCAAATGGATGGGAAATGCCATCTGCATCCAGAGAACATAGTATTTTCACCTTCTTTTCCTCTCGTGTTTTTCCCCTTTGGTCTGATTTTTTTTTTTTTTTTACACAACATGATGAATAGGAAATGAGTTTTAAAGGACTATACATATTTAACCTATATCATGTTGCTTGCTGTCTTGGGGAGGGGGGAGATAAGGAAGGGAGGGAGAAAAATTTGGAACACAAAGTCTTACAAAAATGAATGTTGTAGTATTTTCACTTTTTTGTTGTTGTTTGCTTGCATTTTGTTTTCTTTTTCTATTTCTTTTCCTTTTTGATCTAATTTTTCTTGTGCATCATGGTTAATTGTGAAAATACATATAGAAGAATTGAACATGTTTTACATATCTTGGATTACTTGCCATCTAAGGGGGGAAGGGGTGAGGGAAGGTAGGGAGAAAAAAAAATTGAAAAACAAAGTATTGCAAGAATGAATGTTGAAAGCTATGCATGTTTGGGTTTTTTTTTTTAAGTTAAAAAATTAATGCTGAAAACTGACTTTACATGTATTTGGAAAAATAAAATACTATTAAAAATGAAAGATAAAAAAAAAGTGATCTTTCCCACACTGTACCATGTTAAAGTCTAGATCATCACCAGCCAGCCACCAACTGTGCTATTAATAAATTAATGAATTCTGAAAGCTACCCACCAGGAAAAAATCTCAATGTTTACCAGGAGGTAAACATGAGTGTCAAAGCAAGTTGCTTCATCTTTTGGGGTCTCAGTTTAATTATAAATATAATTAAGAGGTAAGATTTGATGACATTTGTGGTTCTCTACAGCTTTCAATTTATGATCCTAAGAGCTTCTGATTCTAAATCATGGAGAACCAATTCAAAATGTCCTAAGTGGTTTAGAAATCTTGAGAAGGACCTCATGCCACACCTGAGACTGACCAGTAGAAGGCATTAGGATACGGGAGGATGGCACAGTGGGTAGAGCACCAGCCCTGAAGTTAGGAGGACTGGAGTTCAAATGTGACCTCAGACACTTAACACTTTCAGGATGTGTGACCCTGGGCAAGTCACTTAACCCCAATTGCCTGGGGGGGGGGGGGAGAAAAAAAGAAAAAAAAAATACGAGGAAGGAGTTTCACCAAACACTAAGGCTCTTGTATGGCTGAATTGTGACATCACTACTCTATTATACATCAAGATGATGTAATACTATGAGGTACAAAAATTTTAACCCGTATAAGTGAAATTATAGAAAACCTTTGAATATCTATCTGTAACATCACACAAGCAGAGATTTTTCTCCCCAGAATTTGTTACAAATGTTTTGAGGAAGTCTTTTAAATCAGAACACATGGTAGACATGGCAACTGTCATTTCTGGACTGGAAAAAAATGGAAATCAACACCCATCATCTACATTTTCTATGGAGTGCTGTTTTTGGATACTTCAATTATAATAGTAGCAGAATGGAAATCCTGAGAAGTTCCAACTATAACAAGATGGATGAATAGGTGTGGGAAATGCTTGCAATGGAAAAACCAACTCATCAAATAAAGGAGTTTTAACATATCAAACTTAAGAATTTTTTTTTACATAAAAAAAAAAACCCAGAATGAGTTAATGAAAATCATCCCCAAACCACTCAATAACAAGAAAAAATGCTGATCATTTATAAAATTTACTGAACTGTAACTGCCATTTTTTGTTGAAAATAAGAACAATATTTTAACTATGTAAATCCAAGAGTCAGTAGAAAACAGTCTGTAATGTCTTAATGTGCTTTGTAATTCAAGATAGTAATCCAATTTCACAAAACAGAGGGTTAAAAAAATTTACTATATATTTTAACAATCCTGAAAAATTGGGGAAAAGGGGGAAAAGACTTAAGATTAATAATTTCATTTGACTATTCATATGACTATATAAATTTAATTTCAATTGCTCACTACAGATGCATTTAGAGGAGGAGGAGAGATACAAGGAGAAACGTTGATTATACTAAAATAAAAGATATCAATCAAAACCCATTTGAAATTGTACCACATACTCTGAGACTCTCAGTCCACGTCTACTGGACTCTACTTCCTCAGAGTTTTTGGCTATTTCTCTCAGAACAAAAGAGAGATGGGGATTGGGAAGCACCTTTCCTAACACTATCATTCATGAACCCATACCAATATGATTCCCCAAGACTGATCAGGTGAGAATCAATTTTATCAACCAGCCTATGAAGCTTCCCAGATGACAGGAAGCTAGAAAGACCCATATCTACTATGCAGATCTATCAAAAAATGAAAGGAGGTTAGTCTGGTATGACCTGTCTTCATGAAGCTGTCTCGGATCTGGGATAGCAATTCCTCCTCAACCATTTCACGCTGCCCTACCTAAAGTACCCCTAAAGGGTCATCTTCAAAGTTCTTTTGATCTTTCCCTTTCCCCAAATTAGCTAAATAATCTCCAAACCCCTCACATTCACCTTAACTTCCATCACCATCCTCAGTTCATTTTGAGCTTTAGCAGAACTAATACTATTTTTACAAGGCCATGTTGCCATTTTAAAAATTCAAACTCTTACAAGTTATAATTCTACTTTCTGTACAACAAGCCTTTTGAAAATTTAAGTTAGGTGATAAATATATGGTGATTTTATATATATATATTAGACTTTTAGGTAAATATCCTTTTTCATCCTCACATAAATATTTTCTCTTCAAAATTTTTCCATCACCATTCTCAGTTCTTTCTAAGCTTTAGCAGAACTAATAGTATTTTTATAAGGCCATGTTGCCATTTTAAAAATTCAAACTCTCACAAGTTATAATTCTACTTTCTATACAACAAGCCTTTTGAAAATTTAAGTTAGATGATAAATATGTGATGATTATATATATTAGTCTTAGGTAAATATCCTTTTTCATCCTCACATAAATATTTTCTCTTCAAAATTTTAATTTTGAGAGCTTCTGATCTTAATTAAACAGGCTAACATTTCCTACAAAATTTAATTTCTTAATGACTCTTTGAAATTTGGTCTTCCCAAATCGAGGATACATGTCAAACTATTCTGCTTTAGTAGAAACTCTAAAATGAGTGGCTAACTTCCTCTCATTGTTTGCTTTATTTCCACATCTGCAACCTCTTTAAGAGTTAAGTAGATTATGAGTATAATTTTCTCTTGCTATTCTCCCATATATGCATCTAAACTTTATATCTCTTTTGGTGCCCTGCACACAGAAGTACTTAATAAATACTTATGCTATACCAATAACAATTAGTAACTGAAAATTAGTTTGCTCTAACTATATCTTTCCCAATAGATTAAAAGTGAAGTCAGGAAAAAAAAAACCCTTCAATGCTAGTCAGAACAATCAGGTTCAAGTCCCACTTCTGACAAACATAAGTTCTAGGAAACCAGGACAGCAGGTGATCTGCTCAGTGCCCCAAGTACCTTGTTATACCTATCAACTGCAGCTCAATGACCAATCTGCATTCAGAAAGGGATTTTCTGACACTAGTGAAAGCATATACCTGGTTCAAATTAATCAATGATATTTAATTTTCTATTAAAGGATATGAAGTGGTTTACTATTAAAGACCAGCAGAAAAAAGAAACCAATTTGATCAGAATTTAAGATTTACTCTATTTTCTGAAAATTGAATTTTCTGTGAAGTAATTTCATAACTTACCTTTCTCAATAAGCTGTGAAAGATAATTATGTATGAATCATAGCAAATGACTCCCCCCCCAAAAAAAAAACAAAAATAAAACCACAATCAAATGCTAACACTTTAAAATAAACATAGGTACTTCCCCCCCCCTTTCAAATGTAAAATATCATTCAAATAAGAAATTCTAAGAAGCATAATACCTAATCAACTGAGCTTTCAGCATTCCTTTGTATTTTCCATTTTTTTCCTTCTTAAATTTTATTTTGTGTACATAATTATTGAGAGGCAGACTTACCAGACTTTTGTAGCAAAATGATACATGAGAAGTGTTAGAAAAGACTATCAATATTTTGGAGATTCAGTCAGATACTTAAGAAATGTTAGTGTTATTGGACTGTTAATGTATAATCTAAAAAATGGAGTTGCATGAACACGTTTAATTCTTGTATTTTAATAAATAACTAACATTCTTAATGGAATATTAAAAAAAAAAAAAAAATACACTTACCAAGGTAGGCCACTGAACTTGTTTAATCTTTGATCCTTGAATCTAGTTTGGATCCTTGCTTCTCCGTCAGACTAATTGGTGCTCCACCAATAATGCAGCAAAATCTCCAGAAAGTCGAATCTATTCGTGCTTCAAGATCATCAGATTGGACATATATCTAGGGAGAAGTGACATAAGCCAAGTGAAGAAAAACTTGACAATACTTTCAGTTTTTCACAAAATTTTCTAACTGAAATACAATATATGAAACTGACTAAGCCGTAATTTCTTCTCTACCATGAATATTCAACTAGATTTCCCTTTACATTAATTTTTTTAACCAAAAGCAAAAATAAAATAAAATAAAATAATTTAAAAATGAATGTAGGCCAATAAAGATTCATTTCAACTCATATATTTGCATTTGCATTACTCCTGTATGTACTGAGAACTAAATTCAGCTATGATCACTCTGAAGATGCTAAAATCAGAGAAACTATTAAATTATGTTCACGCTGAATTTCTTCTATTAAAATATCTGATCTCAATCATGGAATGAGGATAACCTTGGGTTGTTCCTAAAAGCTATGTTGATTGCACAAAATTTCTGGTAGATCCTATCAACCATTTAGCCTTCAAGAACAGTCCCTAAAATACAAACTTCATCCAAAGGTCACTAAGGTTAACTCTGGAGGGATTTGTCATCTTAAGATTGAACAAGAGAAAATAAATTTGTCATTGTGAAACTGTCTACATAGAAAAGGCAGCCAAATGTGCAGCTACCATGCCATATCATGAACTTGTGAATTCTACAAGTATTGCTGTTGTTCAGTCATTTTAGTTGTGCCTGATTTTTCCTGACTACATTTGGGGTATTCTTTTACTAAGATATTTGACGGAATTGCTATTTTCTTTTCCAGCTCATTTTACAGATTAGGAAATGGAGGCAAACGGGGTTAAGGGACTTGCCCAAGGTCACAGAGTCAAAAGCCAAACTGGATTCAGGAGGCTGTCTTCCTATCTCCAGGCCAGATACTCTATCCACTTACAGCGCCACCTAGCTGCCACTTAATGTTTCAACAACTTTTAATCCTCAAGGAAGATATTATAGTCTTATAAAACCTAACAGTCATAAAGCTAATGAAACTGTTTTGTAAAAGAGAGCTAAAAAACTTTTGTCACTAACAGAATTCTTGTTCTAGCAGCTGCCTTGCAGCGGTTAGCTTTCCCCTTCCATTTGAGAGATCTTAAGGCTCCCCAAAAAGTAAAGCATCAATAATCAAGGGACTAGCATGAAGAGCAGCTTAGTGTCTAGGGTTCTAATGAACTAATAAACAAATGCCTTCTGGCTGACTTTCCCTCTTCCTACTGGGTCATGACTACTATAAATGAGGGATAGAAAGAGTCAGAGCCTAAAAATTTGGGACAGACATGGATTTCTCAGGGTCATTCCCACCAAAGCAGATGAAGATAGATAAGGTTTTTACTATAGTAGGAATGCAAACTGAAAAATGGTGTGAGGCAATTATACTGAGATAGGGATTCTACCACCTTGGAATTAAAGACCAATAACATCTGAGGCAATGAAGATCATGTCCTCTGAAACAAAAGCATCTGAAGGTTCTCACTAGGTAAAAAAAGGAAGTCCCTCACTCATTTGAGCTGAAGGCTTCACATGTACCCTAAAACTATTTAACACATTTACAGAGCATAGAGCAATCTATTTTATTCCTTGCCTCCTAAGAGGATAAAACAAATTTGTCTATGACGTTATATCATTTAAGGAGTCTTATTATGATCTTACAACAGTTAAAATATAGGCAAGTTTCCTGCATATTAAACACACCCTCCCTAAGGTTATAGATATTTGTTTTAATACTGCTAAACAAAATAAAGCTCTTCAAAGAGCACCTGAAAGTATCTCACTTTCTATAAGCCATCCAACATTTAACGGCCCAAATCAAGTTTTTTTTTAATCCTTGTCAATTGGCTGCGTGTGAAGAAGTAACAAATAGATCATCACAATTAGACGAAATTGCAAAACTTCTGAACATATTCTATACAATATTATTGAATAATAAAGGTAAAGCTACACAGCCTTACATGGTTCTACATTTTAAAATTTTAAGTTTCTCTCCATTAAATGTAATGCTTTCACTTAGTTTGATACATAGTATTTATTCAATTCCAATACTTTCTAGTGTTTTCAATAGGGATGAGTATGGTATTTTTAAGCAGAGGCTTTTTTCTACATCTACTAATAAAATCATAATTTCTGTAGTTTTCCTAATATTGAACTAGCCCTTCATTCCTAGTTTAAATCTCACCTGGTCATGACATATGATTTTTGTGATATATTGCTATAATCTTATTGCTAACATTTTATTTAAAATTTTTATATTACATATATAACCTATATCAGGAGGGAAAGGAGAGACAAAAATTTAGAAATCCTATTTAAAAAGTGAGGGTGAAAACTATCTTTGCAAATTAATTGGGAAAAGTAAAATATTTACTATATATATATATATATATATATATATATATATATATATATATATTTGCATTGATAATTCATTCTGGTCTATAGCCTTTGTTTTTGTCTTCTCTGGTTAGATATCAGAATGACATCTGTGTCACCAACAGAAATCTGACAAGTTCCTTACTTAATTATTTTTCAAACACTAAATTGTACTGAAATTAATTGCTCCTTGCATTTGGTATAATTCAGCTGATGCTGAGGATTTTTGTTCTTAGGGAGGCCACTGACGGCTCGTTTAATTTTTCTGAGAAAGGATTATTTATGTATCCTATTTCCTCTTCTGATAATCTGGACTACTTATATTTTTATAAATATTCATATTTCATTCAGATTGTCAGATTTACTGGCATACAGTTGGGCAAAATAGCCCCTAATTATTGCTTTAATTTCCTTTCATGGGTGATAAGTTCACCCTTTTCATTTTTAATACTGGTAGTTTGGTCTTCTTTTCCTTTTTCTATTCAAATTACCCCAAAATTTATCAATTTTATTGGTGGGTTTTTATCCCATAAAAACAACTCTTCATTTTATTAGTTCCAATGGTTTTCTTACTTCAATTTTACTAATCTCTCCCTTTTATTTTCAGGATATCCAATTTGGTGGTTAATTAGAGATTTTTAATTTCTTCTTTAGAAAATTCATGTTCAATTCTTCAATCTGTTTTTTATCAATTGTATTCATGTATGTATCTAGATATAAAAATGCTGCTTTGGTTGCATCACACAAATTTTGGAGTCTCATCTCATTTTTTAAATGAAATTATTTCAATGATTCATTCTTGGACAAACTCTTTTGAATTAGGTTATTTAATTTCTAATTAACTTCCCTGGCTCTTTATGGTCTGAGCAGCATATATTTTTTCTGCATTTGATTGTGAAGTTTTTATGCCTGAATAGGGTCAATTTTTATGAAGATGTCATGTAAAGCTGAGAAAAAGCATATTCCTTTCTATTCCCATTTCTCCACATATCATATCTGACTTTACTAGGATTTTATTTAGCTCCTTGACTTTTTATTTACATGGTTATCAGATTTCTCTAGTTTTGAGAAGTTGAAGGTTCCCTATTAATATAGTTTAACTATTTCCTACTGTAATTTATTTAATTTTTCATTTAAGAAATTTGGATGCTATACCATTTGGTGCATATGTTTTGTTTGAACTTGTTACAATACTTCTGAAGATCACCTATCAGGATAAGATAGCAGACAACGAGGTCCTTTCTTGAATTAAACTGACCAGCATTCCAACTTTACTGCAGAGAGCACAACTCCGTTGGTCTGGCCACACTGTTTGAATGCCAAATGTATGCTTGTCAAAAATATTATTTCATGGAGAAGTCACATAAGGCAAGCGCTCACCAGGTGGTCAGAAAAAGTGATACAAGGATGCTCCCAAGGTCTCTCTTAACAACTTTAGAATTGAATATATAACATGGGAGACACTGGCACAGGACCACCCAGCATGGCATGTTCTCCTCAGAGAAGGGGCCGTGCTCTAGGAGCCAAGCAGGACTGAATTAGCTCAGAAGAAATGTGAGATGGGCAAAGTTAGAGTCACCCCACATGTTCCTAGGGACTATTTGTGTCCAACCTGTGGCAGAGCATTCCGAGCTCATATTGGACATGGTGTAACATAATGATGTCCTTTTGGTCCTCTTTGAGAATGAAGGGTTTATAGCTTTCACTGCCTTATGTCTAGTAGTGATAATTACTTCATTTGTCTATGGTTTCTTTTAGTAAAATATAGTTTCCCTGTTAATCCTTTTAATTAGGTCTATTTTCACTTGTTTTATCTGAGAGCATGATTGCTACCTCTCCCTCTTTTACCAAACTATTTATTGTCTTTTCATAATTTTCTTCCTCTGCTTTCATTTTTTTTTGACTAATTTTTCCTTTATTACTGTTATTTGAGTCTGGAAATTATTTTCAGCTTTTCTAGTAATTCCTAGCAGACTCATGTCCAATTCACATTTTTTTTCTTTGAGGCTTTGTAGTTGTTTTGACTTTATAGTCTTCTGAGTTAAGTTTTTGATGTTCTCTGACATTATAGTAACTTTTTATGATCAGGTTCTCTTTTTGGTTGTTGTTTATTCATTTTTACGCTCTATTGATTTATATATATATATTTTTTTGTGTTAATGTTAGGCTCCATTCCAAGGTGGGGAACGCCATAGGATGTCGGGGGCAGGGAGAAATAGAACTCTGTTCAAGCTTTCTTAGACTACTATTTTCAGAATTAGTGCTGGGGAATTAGGAAGTTTTCAATTTTTTTCAAAGTGATGTAATTTGGGAAAAGGTGTGGTCACTGATCTCTTGGTCTTAACTGCTCCTTATCCAGGAAAGGTTTTTGATCCTTGGGGATGGAAAGACATACTGTCCTTCAGGGCTTTTATTCCCTCTTGAGAGAAAGTACTTCTCTTTACCTTTGAACTATGCCTCAGAAATGGATATGGATAAGGAGTTGCTAAACAACCTGGTCTCTCTCAGACCATTTGCTCTTCCTGTCTCTAGCTTGGGAGCTCCCAAAGTTTTGCCTGCTTCTCATCACCAGCTAGTTTAACCACTGGTGTTTCACCTACATGGACTCAGGGCCAACCTATCATCATTATCAAAGAGCTCCCTTTCTATCACTTCCCTCATTTGGGTCTGAAGGTATCATTTTATCATTTTAAAATGCTTCAGGGGGCGTGCCTCCCCATGGCTCCACCCTTCTCTGCTGGCTCAGGGTTCTCCTTCCAGTCTGAACATCCCCTAACTCACAAATGGATCTTTTAGTTCTTCTGACTGGGATGCTGCCTCTGACACACTTGGAGCCCCAGGAGAGAGCTGAGTGGAGGCAGACACTAAAAGGGGCGGAGCAGCTCTGAAGAAGTCTAAACAAATCCTCCCATAGGAGGGGCCTTTCCTTCCTAAATACCCTATAGACCAGTGAGGATGAGAGCATCCCACCATAGGGTATCCCCAAGGCTTCTGTTCTGGACCTTCTTTTCTCCTTCTCTATTACTTCACTTGGTGATCCCCTCAGCTCTGATGGATAATTATAATCTCTAAGCTACCGATTATAAAATTTATCTCTCACATCTCCCACTACCTTTCAGATATTTCACAGTAATCAATAAACATTTATGGGCCAGACACTGTGGTAAGTGCTGGAGATACAAAAAGAGCTTGTGAAATCCAATCACTGCCCTAAAGGAGCTTAAAACAGGCCAACAAGTATGTACAAAATAAGGCAGGATAAATAGGAAATGATTTTAAAAAGGAAAGCGTTGGAATTAAGAGGGATAAGCTTTCCAGTAGAAGGTGGGCTTTTCATTGAGGGTCTAAGAAAGTTAAGAAGGTCAGCAATTAAAGAGTGGAGGAGGGGGAATGAGCTAGACCTGAGGGACAATTAAAAAAGAAGCTCAGATATGAAAAATCTGGTGTCTTGCTTGGGGAACAAATTCAATGTTAATAGAACTAAAGATATGCATCTGGAATAAAGTATAAATAGACTGGAAAGCTACAACAGGGCTAAGTTATGAAAGGCTTCGAATGCCAAACAGAACATCTTACATTAGCTCCTGAAAGGTAATAGGGAGCCAATGGAGTAATGAATGGGGGTTGAGAGGATATAATATGACCACATCTGTGTATTAGGCAAATGACTTTAGTGGCTGAATGGAGAATAAATACATTATAGTGGGGAAGAGATCTGAGGCAGGCAGGCAGACTCACCAGTAGGGTATTACATTGTAATAGTCCAGGAGTGAGGTGATAAGGAGCTACATCAAGGGAGTCCTCATTATCAACAGAGAAAAGGGGGCACATAATTGAGAGATGGCCATCTTGTCCAGCTTATAATGGAAAAGGTGAAATCAACAGGCTTAGGCACCCCATGGATAAAGTCCAGGATGACTCCTAGATTATAAGCCTGAGGAACTTTAGAGCATGGTGTTGCCTTCGACAGCTCAATTTCTTAAATTGCAGTCAGAACCCACCTGGATTCTAGTAACTGAATGGTGGTGGTGGTGGGGTTATGAAATTATGATCTATTATCAGCAAATGTTTGATTTGTAAACTTTTTAAATATACCTCTCTACCTGGGTCTCAAAAATCTCAGGTAAAAAGAGGTTTGTGAGTGGGAAAAGTTTAAGGAGCCCTGGTCTGCAGTAATGGGAAAGAAAGAAGGGAGATGACTTAAGGAAAATGATAATGAGTTCTATTTTGTACATATTCAGTTTAAAAATAGCCAGTGAACTAAAAGGCAGTTGGAGATATGAGACTCTGGAGGTCAGCAAATAGATTGAGGCAGGAATGATCATCAGCACAGTGATTGTAATTAAATCCTTTGGAGCTGATGAGATCACGAGCCCTCCCTCCCTCTCCGTTACCTCTCAGAAATGTGCTTGGAGCCAACAGCAACCTTCTGTTCCTAGAACAAGTTTCTTCAGCTCTCAGTTCTGGCCATTCTTTGTCAGGTTACCCACCATGTCAGGAATGATCTCTCATCTCTAGTATCCCTGGCTTCTTGTCATCTTTTCAAATCCTCTATTGCAGTGCTTTCCCCCTTTTTGGATTATCTCCTATTTCTCCTATACATTGTCTGTCTCCCCCATTAGACTGTGAACTCCTTGGAGGCAGGGACAGGCTTTTGCCTCTTTTTATTTCTACACTGAGAACAACATCTGGTACATAACAAGTGTCTGATAAATGTTTATCACAATGAAAGACAAAATGGTCAACTTTTCCATGACTTTAGTTACATCATGGAACTAATTGTGCAAGGCATTTTTTTTTTTAACACCCTTATTCGTGTAATTATATTTGTTTGACAGTGTCTCCTTTTTATTCGACAGAAAAAGATTTCACCTTCACAGCAGCAATAGAATGTTTATAGACTGACTGTAAAAGGTCTCTGATTTTTAACATTATTTCCCCCCTTTTCTACAACTTGGACACCAGCAGTTTGTACTTTTCTTTTTTAAATCAGCATCCAAGTTAAAAAAAAATTAATTACTAAATTGACAAGCCTTTCCAGGACTGAACTTGAAGCACTAAGAGGATGATAGAACCTTCTAGAGCTTATTTTCTGCTAGCAAATAATTTGAGAAACTCAGATCATTTTCACACTATTATGCAGTGTTGGGAGTAAAAAGTTTTGAAGGAAAACTTTTAAAGGAATATATTAAAGTGACATCAACATGGTCATTCTTATTAAAACGAGTGGGAAGTATTAAATGATGCCTAAAAAGCTCTTTCCTCACTTCTTGGAAACCTACAAGTTTCAGTTTTGTGTGTCTTTTACGTAAACTGTTTCTAAAAGGATTCCCTTCTTTTAGGCTCCAATGCTCTCAGCATCCAGTACCATGCCTTAGGAAGAGTATATAGTAAAATTCTGTTGCATTAAATCCAGTCACAGAATTTGTTATAAGGAGGGACCTGGGTGGCCATCTTGTGAAGCTTATAACGGAAAAGGAATCCCTACTCTAACCTAACAAGTGATCATTCAGCCTCTGCAATGAGGAAAAAACCCACTAGGTCACAAGGTGGCCTAGTCTACTTTTGGACAGCTCAAATTTTTAGGAAGTTGCTATTATTATCCAGCCTAATTGGGCCAAAAAGAAGAAATAGAATCCCTCTGTCACATGATAGTCATTGAAATACTTGGAGCCAGCTGTGAGGTCACAGCGCTATGTGGTCTGACCAGGGCAGTTTACACAGAGGGACTATCATCTCCTCCTTACAGGATGCCACTCAGCATTTCTTCAAAGGACGAAGAAGAGGAGCTGAAAAGGGTTTCCATTTTGAAAAACAAAACAGCACTATATGGTAACTTAGCTAACTGAGAAAGAAAGATAAAGAGGGAGATTAGGAAAAAGTAAACAATATTCCTATGATGAAGAACAAATAAGTGGATGCTCCTGCTCAGGAGAGAAGACCCTGGTCGAAGAGGGGAACAGGAGTAAACAGCTAGGTCTTTGAAGCCTAACAAATGGGAGACAAGAAACAAAATATGCCCGATTAAAAGGTATAGCAACAACCTATGTTGATAAGTTGTAAACACAAATTATTTGGAAAAGACATCTCTGGAAAGAACTGTTGGATGAGCTGGAAGGTACTGTCATATATTAGCTTTAGAACAACATAGTGCCAAGAGAACACAAATACAAAATGGATGTACAACCTGAATGATAAAGATCACAAAAATCTGAAGAGAACTAGATCAAATATACCATTCATAATTATGGCTAAGTGAAGAGTTCTTAATCAAAAGAGAGACAGAGATAATCACAAAAGACCAGAGGCTATGTGAAATTTAAGCATTTGGACAAATACAATCAGCATAAGCTAGGAAGCTAGTGCTGGGAGCAATAGTGGCAGGGGACAGTGGAAATCTTTTTTTTTTTTTTTTTTTTTTTTTTTTTTTTTCCCTGAGGCTGGGGTTAATGACTTGCCCAGGGTCACAGCTAGGAAGTCTTAAGTGTCTGAGACCAGATTTGAACTCTGGTCTTCCTGCATTCAAGGCTGGTGCTCTATCCACTGCGCCTCCTAGCTGCCCCCAGTGGAAATCTTTATATCAAATGGGACTGGATCTATGAATTCATCCATAAAGTTAGTTCTCACATAAGGAAACACCTTCCATAAATAAAGGTCAGAACCTTCTTCGAAAACTTATATGCTTACTAGAGCAAAGAGTTAAGTGAATTGAACCAGATCCCATAGTCAATCTATCTTATAGGCTTTCAACATACTGTGACACATTGCCTCCACTGTGCATCAAATAGCACAGAGAAGTAATCCAAATACCTATCAAGAACTATTAGTCAAGGGCACAGATGTCACAGGAACTGCAAAAACAATACACGAACTTTAATTAAACATTTTTCTCAGTGACTACTAATAAAACAAATATGAATCAAAACAACTCCAGGGTTATAGAGCTCACATACTGCTAATAAACAAAGATGGCAAATATTAAACAGTGTTGAAGGTGCTGTGAAAAGACAAGCATAATATTATACCATTAGAATTATAAATTGGTCTACTCATTTGGGAAAATTTTCAATTATGAAATGAGAGATGTTAAATAGTCCACATTCTTTGATTAAAAGATACCACCCACAGGAAGATGACAAAAGGAAAGGTCCCATTAAAAAAAAAAAAGTCCTATAAAAATATTTATATAAGTACTACTTCTCGCCACTAAGAACTGAAAACAATGCAAATGCATATAGGTCATCAAATGACTGCATAAATTGTGCAACATGATTATGATAGAAGGCTACTGAACATAAGAAATAATTACTATTTAGAACATAAAGAGGGATGGGGGAGGCTTATTTAAATGAAGCAAGCTAAAAAGGACAACAATATACTCAAAACATCTACAACAATGTAATTGGAAAAAAGAAAAAAAATTGAAACTGAATGGCTACATTAATGATAGTGACCAGATTATTCCTACTATTTGCAGAAGTAGGCAGACCACAATTATCTACCATCAGATCTAAGTGATGTTAGCCAGTTGATTTTTTCTTTTCTTTTGCCTGTTTTGTATTCTTTTTTATAAAGGATAAGTCCTCAGTTTGGAGGATGGAAGAAAATTAATTGGGAAAGTAAGTAAAAAAAATAAAAGCAATTAAAGTCTTTTCCCCCCCAAGTATCTGGCATTTCATGTGGAATATTACATTTGTTTCTAGAATAAGTCTTCCTGAGTCTAAGCCCAGCATCCTTTTCACTGTGCCAAGCCATATAGTTGCCTATGAAAAAGAATACTTTTTTAAAAAATATATATATATATATTTTAAATAGAGAGAAAATGGACATCAAATTTTTTTTAAAGTAGCATTATAAATTATCTTTTTTTCTGACAATATAGCCAGATTGACTAAAAAATGTAAAATACATCAACAATGACTATAATAACTTTAAAGTTTGCAACAATCTTTTGGGCTAAGTACAATAAGACTCAACAAACTGGGAAACTAAGGCTGAGAAGCTTATTATTTCTTTCTTTCTTTTTTTTTTTTTTTTTTTTTTTGAGGCTGGGGTTAAGTGACTTGCCCAGGGTCACACAGCTACTAGGAAGTGTTAAGTGTCTGAGATTTGAACTCGGGTCCTCCTGAATTCAAGGCTGGTGCTCTATCCACTGCGCCACCTAGCTGCCCCAGCTTATTATTTCTTATACCACAATATTTCATCACAATCAAATAACACAGCTTAACACAATTTCTAAGGAAGAAATTGAACAAACCATAAATGAACTTCCAATTAAAAAAAAAAAAATTCCAAGATCAGATGGCTTCACAATTGAATTCTATCAAACCACCAAGTGAAAATTAATTCTGATATTACTAAGAAACATATATACATAAACAAACAAATAAATAAATAAAATTAAAAAAAAAAACCGAACATTTTGATCCAATGTGGGAAACTGAGACCATTCTGAAAATCTGTTAACTAAAAAATAATTAATTAAAAAAAATTTAAAGAAAATTATATGGGAGAGCCAAGCTATTTGAGAAAAGATAGGTAACTTGCCTCAACTCTCCCAAATTTCCCTACAATTTTAAATAATGCCTCAAAATAAATTATGGAGTGGCAGAACCCACCAAAGGGCAAAGTGAAACTATTTTCCAGCCCAAGACATACAAGAAGGTTGGCAGGAAAGGGCAGGTTGCACCCAAGTGAGAGCAGAGGTCTCTGTAGTTCAGACCAAACATCAGCAACCAGCAGCAAGCCATAGGGGCAATCTGCGGCAGCAATGTTAGGTTCTGGACTTCTCAACCCAAAATCAAAAGAATAAAAAACAAAAGACTTTGAAAATTTCTCATTGGAAAACAAAAGACAAAATAAATCAATATTAAGTTAAGTGAATGGCTTAGGGACACACAGCTAGTAAGTGTTTGAAAATGACACTGAAGTCAGATTTTCCATAATCAAGATGGTGTCACCTAGCTGATTAACAAGGTAAACCAACAAATTTTAGTAACTAAAACCACCAATACTGAAAAATCAAAAAAGAAGTTAACAAAATTTAAAACAAAAAACTGAATTAATAAATCTAGGAGCCAGGTTTAAAACTTGAAACTACTTTGGCCAAATATATGTCAATAAATCAATTCAAATGTCAACTTAAATATTTATAAAAATATAAAATGTTGAAATAAACAAAAATTTAAACAACCCAATTACTTTTAAAAATGTTTTTAATTAGATATTTCCCAATTACATTTTAATTTTAAAAACATTTTTTAAAATCTTGAGTTCCAAATTCTATACTTTCCTCCTGCCTTTTTCCTTGAGAAGGTAAGCAATATGTTAAGTATACATGTAAAGTCATGTCAAAAAGATTTCTATATTAGCAAAAGAAAATACAGGGGAGATAAAAAAAAAAACAAGCAAGAAAAATACAAGCAAAAAAATATGCTTCAATATGTATTTAGAGTTTGGTGAATTCTCTGGAGAGTTTTCTCTCTGGAGATATAAGCCTTTTTCATCAGGCATCCTTTGGGAAGTGTTTTAGATCACTGTTTTGATCAGAGTAGCTAAGTCTTTCAGTGTTGATCATTCTTATGATGTGGCAATATTATTGTTGCTATATATAATGCTCTCCTGGTTCTGCTCACTCTACTTTGCATTAATTTAAATAATTCTTCCCAGATTTTTCTGAAACCATAGAGCTTGTTATTTCTTATACCACAATATTTCATCATAATCAAATATCACAACTTAACACAATTTCTAAGGAAGAAATTGAACAAACCATAAATGAACTTCCAATTAAAAAAAAAAAAAAAAACATTCCAAGATCAGATGGCTTCACAATTGAATTATATCAAACCACCAAGTGAAAATTAATTCTGATATTACACAATTTGTTTGTTAAAATGCACCCTCTTTCCAAATGGATCCTAACTAATTCTAGGACACCTATAATCCTTAGGTATCTCTAAAAGCAGCTTGTCTTCTGAATCAATATACTTTGCTTTAATAGAAAGCATTTTTTTCTTAATGCTATATTGCTTTTTGCATCTCTTCCACTAGCTCTTCCTTTGCATTCTCAATCAGTTGTCCTTTTTTCTTACTTTACTTACTAAGAATTTGAATTTTCCTCTTCTGCTAATTATTTCTCCTTTCAGTTGTTTCAGAAACTATGTTCTCTTAATTCTCACTTCTTTTTAAAACTAATTTGGGAACACTGTCTTGTGCTTCCAAGTTCTCCTCAAATTCCATATGGTATTGTCTCTACAATTGTGGAATCTTTTCCCTTTGTTTTGCAATATTTATTCGTAAGAGACCTGAACTTATTAGATGATTTCGAGGTCATATTTCCTTTTGACGTTAATGTTTCCTTGCTGTTTTATTTTTAGATGAACAAAATAATTTTAAAAATTAAATTATTTTTAAATTTAAATTTTAAAAAATTAATTAAAATTTTGAGTTTAATTCCTCTTAAAATCACTGGAAATTTCAGTCTTTACATATTGTTATGCATTATTGCTCATTTTATGACTCCCTCCCTTCTGATGGGTTCTTTTAACAGTCATCTAGTTCAATTCGCAAAAAAGAAATGCCTATTTTAATATGTTTGGTCAAGTGACCATGCAGAATTGCTTCAAGATTTCCAATAAGTATAAACCCATTTTCTGGAGGAAGTAACTTTTGTTTTTGGACAGCTCTAAATTTTAGGAACAGTTTCTTGACATGAAAACTTGCTATTCCTCTTAATTAACTTTCAACCATGGTTCTTGGTTCTGTGTTCTGCAGCTAAAAAGAGCCTCTTTCTACATAAAAATCTTCAAGTACTTCAAAATACTTTCTTGAATTTTTTCTTCTTCTATATATTCAGCATCCTTACTTCCTCCTAAAAAGTTTCTGAGATCTTGAATAAGTTTCTAATGTCCTTCCCCAAATAGAATGCCCAAGACCAAATATGGAGGGCCAATCACTTCTTTGGGGTTCATGACCCCATATGGGGGTCTCATAACTGAATGTGTGTGGGGATAACATGAAGTTATGACTTATTAATAACAAATGTCTCTAATGTATGCACGTTTCTTATATAGCTATAATATTCACGATCTCATAAAAATTTCTCAGTCTAAAAAGAATCGTGAATGGAAAAAGTTTTAAGAAGCTCTGATGTAAAATCCCATTACCTCTTGTGACTATCCTGGTACAGATTTACTCTGCAGTGCACTAAAATCTCTACACTCACTTCAACAAATTGCTGTTTGACTTTGCCTCCCATCACCTTGTATTTCTCAAGATGATTTTCAGAATCCTAATGTAAGATTTTACATTCATCCCTAGAATACTTTATCATATTTGATCTGCTTGTCAAAATCTGTTCGAATCCTGACACCACCATGCAGGGTGTTAATTACATCTCAGTTTTCTAGGGGCAGCTAGGTGGCACAGTGGATAGAATGTCAGGCTTAAAGTAAGGAAGCCTCATATTCCTGAGTTCAAATCCAGCCTCAGACACTTAAATAGCTATGTGGTCCTAGACAAATTATTTCACACTGTTTGCTTCAATTGCCTCATCTATAAAATGAGCTGGAGTTCTAAGAAAATGGCAAAACACTTTGGAATCTTTGCCAAGAAAATCCTAAACAGGGTCTAGAACATAGACAAAAGTGAAAAACAACTGAACAGCAAACTTAGCTTTGTGTCGCCTGTAAATCTAAAATTTTGAGCTATGCTTTCTTCTAAGTAATTTCGAATTTTAAAAAACAGCACAAGGTTAAAAACATATACCTACAGGATTCTGCTGGAGGCCACCTGTCAAAATAACATCAGTTATAAATAATAACTACACTTTGGGTCTAATCAACCATTTCCAAATGGAATCAACAATATTCGCATGTTTCCCACATCTCTACCCATCTTTTCCAAAAGAATAGTATGAAATACGTTACCAAATGCTTAGCTAAGATCTTGTAACATATATAGAGTAATTCCCTGCCAAAAAAAGAAATAAAATTGGTCAAGTATTGTCTTTGATGAAGCTATGCTAGCTTTGTGATTGCCAAATCCTTTTATTAATGTTCTTAAATCATCTTTGTATTAATCCCTCTTTGTAAATTTTTTTTCTAGGAATTAACATCAAGCTTATCATTCTATAAGCTTTCATACTCTATACTCTTTCCTGGATTTCTCCCCTCCCTCCCCAAAAAAATCAGAATATTTATCTTTCTCTAGATTAGTAATTATTCTATTGTTCTCCATAATCTTTCAAATATTAGCTATTACAATACAGTATGTCAGCAATGTTAATTTGCCATTTTTTCCTTTATTTATTCAGAAGTAAGCTCATCTGGGCCGGTGATATGAATTTTATCAAAAGAAACTAGATGTTCCTCCCTTCCTCTCCTTCCTTACAGAGGACACCAATTTCCTGTTGCCTATTTTCTGTTCTGTCATTTCCAATGTTCAATTCTCCTAGGCAGGGAAAACAAAAACAAAATAACTCAGTAAACCCACCTGAGAATGTACAGGTATATCCCAATACCACCCCCTCAAACAAAAGAAGCAACAAGGCAAGTTTCATTTTACGAATTGAGCCTCAGAAAGCAAAAAATCCTATCCTACCCAAGTGGTTCTGTTCTGCTTGAACCTGTGATATCTCTGAGGATTTTTGTGCATTACTCCCCTTAATATAGCCCTCATGCGTTAGTACAGCCTCCCACCCTCTGGGATATTTTATCAGCTTATCACTACCTGTAGAATTCCTGGTACCTTCAAAGAACAGTTGAAATATTGTTAAATTGAAGGCTCTTTCCTTACTTCCCTTTAAAGTGTTTCTTTTCTTTTTTTTTTTTTTTTTTTTTTTTAATTTTGTTTTGTTTTGTTTTGTTTTTTTGGAGGGTAGGGGAAGATAGAATGAAAGAAGTGAATGAGTCTTTGTTTTTTGTCACAGCACATTTAAATTTAGTTTTTAAAAAGTTGTAGTATTTGCTGAAATTTTCCTAGCTTTTCTGTATCTATCATCACAATGAATGTCTAAGACACCAAAAATCAATAATACTTTATTATAGTTAAATTTATTAGAATCCCCTCAACTGAAGGTATTCGTATCATGTAGATAAGAAAATTATATTTTCAGTTTTATAATTAAAGCCTTTATCACTCAAAAGTCAAATTCAAAGTTCAGTGCTTTCTTTAAAAGAAATATACTTTACTGCACTTAACTTTTTTTTTTAAACTGTAGCTACTTTTTTTAAAAATTGTAGCTACTTTTTTTTTTTTTAACTGTAGCTAGTTATACTTTTTGTATAAGACTGTAAAGATACCCTGATAGGAAGACTTATATTTCCGTTATATACTGTGTGTGTGCGTGTGTGTGCGTGTATATATTTATTTTTTAAATTACATACTTTTTTTTTTTTAAGTCAAAGAGCCTTTAAAAAAAACTAATATGAAAACAAAATAATTAAGCCTTCAAATTAAGCTCTATATTAAAGGATTAGGCTTTAGGTCTCTAACTTCATCTTTTTTACATTCAAATGTTATGTTAAGAATATCCTTTCCTTGACTGAAACAGAGTGGCTTCCCCTCAATTGGGGAATAACTGAATAAATTATGCTACATGGATGTAATGGAGCATTATTGTTTGGTAAGAAATAATAAGCAGGCTGTTTTCAGAGATGCCTGGCGCAACTTACACAAACTGATGCTAAGTGAAGTGAGCAAAGCCAGGAGAACATTGTACACGGCAACAAGATTATGTGATGATCAATTGGGATAGACTTGACTCTTCTTAGCAATGAAGTGATTCATGGTAATTTCAATACACTTGGGATGGAAAATGCCATCCGCATCCAGAGAAAAAGCTGGAGAGTGAATATGGATCGAAGGATAATATTTTCATCTTTTTGTTATTTTTTTCTTTCTTATAGCTCTTTTCCCTTTTTATTTTGATTTTTCTTGCACATATAACAACTACAGAAATATATTCAAAAGGATTGCACATATTTAACCTAAAAAAAAAAAAAAAAAGAAATAGGCAAATGCAACTACTTAGGACTTAATTTAGTAATTTGTTGATTGTAATGGAGAAATTTATAATAATGCCAATAAAATTTACAGGTGTGCTATGGCAAAAAAAAAAAAAGATATCAAGATTTTTCATGTTTAGATTTTTCAAACCAAAAGAGTCTGTTTTTGTAACAAAAGATATTTGTGGGAGCAAGAAATTAAGAAGAAAAAAGTCTCTCTTAGATGTTGTAAGAGGACGATACATACCCACATCTTTTGTATTCAATTATGAATATATTCTTGTAATGTGATTTGTGATTACTTTCATAAAGATTAATAAAAGTAAATAACACAGCTAAGTTGTTTTTTTTTTTCTTTAAATTTAAAAAAACAAAAAGGATATCCTTTCCTTTCTACCTTCTAGAAAGGAAAGCAAGGTCAATGTCCTTAGGAAAATGAGCATCTGTAGCAAAAGATTTCCTTTTGCAAATAGTGTATGATGTCATTCACCTAGTAACTTTCACTGACCAAAGCCCTCCCTTTCAGTGATAGACTTAACCGATGAAGTCTGAGAAAACAGAGCTTATAGTGTTCACTCAACTCCCACAATTAAGCAGTTGAATATCCTAGATCTTTTAAAATACTATTCTTAGAGGTTTCACATGGTATCATGCATCATCTTGTTGCTAACCACGAGATCTAAAGATGTTTTGCAGTTGCCTTTAAAAATATCTTAGATTTCTAAAATGCACTTAAAAGAATATTATAAAGTTCATACAAAAGGGATCAGTGAAAACAATTTTTTTTTAAAAATAGACCAGTAAAACAATGAATAAAAGGTATGTGTATGTATGTATGTACAGTGCATCTCACACATATTCTAAATCCAGTCATGTATATCTATCTCACATACATCTCCTTTTCTTCTATTCACAGGGTCATATGCCCTAGTTAAAATTAATAACACCTAGTTAATGGTGCTGCCTTTTTTTAACATCTCTTCTCTCTTGAGAGCTACCACCATCCCAATTGTCTGCCACTTTGTCCATCGCCCACCACAAGTCTTACTGCACACCATCACTCCATCCTCTCTGTTCACTGCCAAAAGGATTTTCCTAAAGTGCAGATCCAACCGCACCAACCTCAGATCCAATAAATGCCAACCACTCCCTATCACGTACTGTTTCTCCGAGGCATTCAAAGTCCTGCATATTTCAGCTCCCCCTTTCTAATCTCTATTCACTTCTGAGGCCCCCTTTTTGCCTCCCCCAAAGTCTTCAATTCAGAGACACTGCCTTCATCACCGTTCTTTTAATAAGACACGCTATCATCTGACTCCCCAGCCGTTTTCTCAGGTTATTCCCACATGCCTGGGGTGTTCTCCTTTCTCAGCTCTGCTTCCTAGTTTTCTTACAAGTCCTGGAAGCCCTTCCCAATCCCCTCATTATGCTAAGACCTTCCATCTGTTGATTATCTCCTCTTAATTTCATATCCATCTTTCTTTGTCCATAGTTGTCTGACTGGGCTCTCTGATTAGATCGTGTGCTCCTTGAATACTGTGACTGATTTGTGATTATCTTTATATCTTGAGTGCTTTTTAGCGCCACGCATGGCACATAGTAGGCAATTATTACATGCTTAGTGGCTATTAGCATGTCTCTCTGCCTCTAGCGCCTCTCATCCCACTCCACATAATAGCAGCCCAATTGTATTCCTGAAGCTCAGGTCTGACCAAGTCAAGACCCTGGCTCACAAAAGCTCCCAATTACTTCTTGCTGCTTCTGGCACACTGGCGTGGGTGCGCAAGCACACACACACCCAATAAAAACTCCTCCCACATGAAAAGCACTTTTTTCCTCTATCCCCAAGCTGTCTTTCAAGTACTATTTCTGCATTAGTTGCCTTCATCCACTCTAAGTCAAACTGTCCTCCTTATTCTGAATGGAGCAGTCCCTATAACAGACTATCCCCTTCCTTTAACAGAATTTTATGTGTCCAAACATACAGTCCTTTCCAAATTAATCTGTGTGTGTGTGTGTGTGTGTGTGTGTGTGTGTGTGTGTGTGTGTGTGTGTTGGTTGGTGGGTGTGTGCTCTTATCTTACCGACGCAAACATCATTTAAAACATTTTCAATACTCATTTGCAATCTCCTGCATCCCAACCATAAGTATGAGAGATGCTGCAGCTGGTGTGATCTCCACAGGCCTCTGGAGTATGCACATTTAGTTCTAGTCCACACAGGACGTGGTGACAAGACAGGCGTGAAGCTGAATGAACTGTGGTGTATCGCAATGACACTTACCAGGCTGTGCCTTTGTTCCCAGAGGTGCTAGAATGAGGCAAGATCTACAGTTGAAGAACTCCCCTAGAAAACAGACTCAGGCCTTATCTTCACCACCTGCCCCCTGGCTAATGAACAGATGGTCCCACTGCTCCTTCTATTATCTTTTGTTATCTGTTAGTCATTGCCTTAGGTGCAAGAGCATTGGAGATAGCTACAAGCTCATTTGTTAAGTCTAATCAGTCTCAAGAGCCCAGATGCTCAAGAGCCTGTCTGAGAATGACCATCCTGGGCTTGGAAGGCCAGAATGGAGGCCTCTGAGGCCACAGACTAGTCCACTTAAGGAGGGGGCTTCGGCTCCTATCAAGGCTGATGGTGCATCATGAAGTCAACTCAATGGCACAAATGTCTTACAGTGAGTGACATGACGCTGAAGGAGAAGGAACGAGCCCTTATTATGTGACTGCTATTTGCCAGGCACTGTGCTAAGGCCTTGACAAATGCTATCTCATTTAATTTCCCAATAGCAATAATAGGGACATTATTATATCTTTAATATATAGTATTACATATAAATATATAGTACTACTATAAATAGTAGATTTGACTCCACTCTCCTTAGGGACTGAGTTGTAGAAAGGAGAGTATCCTATAAGGTGTAGAGGGTCAGTGCTTTGGAACTAAGTAGTTAAATGATAATGAGATGCTATGCTCACTAGAGGATAGCTATGATATAAAGGAAATATTAAGTGTGCCTCACGACTGTTATTGTAGAGAACACTTTGGGGATGGGTGGGGGGGATCTATCCAACAATGTTAAAGAATCACCTTTATAAACCCTTAAAGGTATTTCTAGAAGACCCAGAAGTAGATGTACCCTTGTTTGGGGAAGCTTGACTCATATACTTCAGAACCTGTGAGTATAAGTAGGAGTTGAGAAACAAACCCTTAAAATCTTAAAACAGTAGTTATATACCTTCAATAATTCATTATACATTTTTAACACAACAAATCATTTTTCTCAATTCATTAAGTAAATTGTTTGATAAATAATGTGCCATTATTTAATAAGATTCTATAATGTAAAAACTATAGCAAAATGTTAATTTTTTAAAAATTAGACTATTATAACTTATTGTAACTTGTCACTAAAAGTAAAACCATCATCTTGAAAATGGTACCAAAATCATTCAACACACTGCAAATACAAGCTTCCCCCCCCCCCCAGCATAAAAAACAGTTGTTAAAATTTTCAGGTTAAATATAACAATAATGCCATGGAAACAAGTTGGACAAAGAGTCAAGAGATCTTCTACATTCCACTAATCAATGATGATTTCTAGAATGCTACTTCATTAGTCTGAGAATTAGATTTTTCATCTATAAAATGAAGGGATTGGAATATATTATCTATTCATTCCCTTCTAATGCCGTAAAATCCATGTCTAATAAATAACTAAATCTAGAATAAGCTGAGAATTTTTATATGTTTATATATTCTTATACATTATGAAAAGAATTTTCTTCATTTAAAATGTCATATTTTGATTCATCATGGCAAAAATGTTTTTAGGAATATAAAATAGTATTATCCTAGCTAATCACAAAATGCTACTTGCATGTATTTCTTAGGAAACAGAGAGAATGTCTCAAATACCCCCCCCCCCATCTTTCCATGGCATTAACCTATATTAAAAAGATAAATATTTATAGAGAGATAATAGAGCTTGTGGCTCCAAGGTTAATGTTCTTCCCTCCACACCTCTAGCCTCGCCCTCAGAACAGGGATTGGTAATCCACAGTAATTTTCATCATGTTACCACAATGTACTCAAGAATTCACAAAGATTTTCAATAGCCTATTAGAAGGACAAATTCCTACCCATGGCAGTCAGTCAAAGTCTTCCATAATATGAACTTCTCCAAATGCTTGTAGAATTCATGTGGATTTGCTATAAAGGTAGTAAAATGAATGAAGAGGGGTGGATTGGGTGGGGTAGGGAGAAACAATCATAAATTCATTTTGTACAAGTTGTCATGTACAACAGAGTGCTAAGAAGGTAGTGAGGGGGGAAAAAAAGGAGGAAGGATGGAATGTGGGTTTGGGAGTCATTGGCAATAGATGTGTTCTTTGAACCCCAAGGAGATATCTAAGAAAAAGCAGAGAAGAAAAAGAGTAATGGAAAACTCAAAATTAAGGACCAAAGCAGGAAATGATGATATAGTAAAGGAGACTGAGATAGGTGGGAAGAGAACCAGAAAAATACAGTGTCAGAAAAGGGAAGTAATATCCAGGCAGACATGATAGTTAAGAATGCTGAATGCTGCAGAGAATTCAAGAAAGGGAGGGGGAGGAGGGAGTGAAGGAGGAGGGAAAAATTTGGCAATTAAGAACTCCTTGATAATTCTAGAGAGCAGTTTCAGTTGAAGAAGGATGAGGACTGAAAAAAGATCACTAAAGTTAGTGATAAAGAAATCACATTGCCAAATTACAAAAAATAAGCATTACTCTTTTTTTTTTTTTTTTTTTTTTTTTTTTAAGATGCAAGAGGAGTGGTCCATGACTGAGGGATATAATATATATTTTTAATTTTTTCAATGTACAATTACTTTTTTGAGGGTCTTTTTCTTCCTAGTGCTTTGGTTTAAAAAATGTTTTGTAATATAAGATAGCTCCTTTGGAGGCAATGAGGAGCTATTTAAATTTTAAAAATCACTAAAATTAAAAAAAAATACATCACTGACAGAATTTGAGAAAATGATTTGAGTCCAGTCAGTGGTTGGAAATCATTCTGCAAGATCTAAATGGAATCAGAGACATGAAGTCAAGGAATATATAGATTTTTCTAAGAGTTTGGGTGTGAAAAGGAGAGGGGAGGGGTTTGGGGGAAGTAATATTATGATGACAAGGTTAAGGGATTCATATTCATTTTAATTCATGTGCAAGACCTCATATACAAGTATTTATAAAAACATATATATTATATATATATATATATAAAATTTTAGACCACTTAATTTTTTTGATATCATTTTTGATGGGTCATCACATGTTACATGGGCTAATAATTTTCCCTCTGACCATCATTTTCCACTGAATCTTTATAGGCCTGCAAAAAAACAAAACAAAGCAAAGCAAAACAAAACAAAATAAAAAAAAAAAAGCCAAACGACGAACCAAAAAACTGCACTAATTAGTGAATTCTGAAAAACAGATCACTGTATTGTTTAACCTAAATTGTTCCATCACATAAACAAATTGGGAAATAGCCTTGAGTTTCAGGTTTAAATCTGAAAGAAATTTGGTGCATTGTAAAAATAGAAACATTTTCATTTTTCACGAAAATGCTGCCAGATGCATTAGCAACACACCCTTCCAAGGTGTTCTAGACAACTGTCATGCTCCAAGTAGTATAAATGCATCATTTTAACCAACATTCTAATGGTCTGCATGAAGAAATATATAATTTTCATATTCTACAATGTATTTGTAGCTTATGCTTAATATTCAATATTCGGCTTCATGCCCATATGGGATGGTACTACTATGAAAAAAATCTTCCCCAAATTATATACATATAGCAACACGTATCTATTTTATCTATAATACATTTACACTATTTGAGGCATGAAATATCTCAAATTTGCATAAAAGAAAAGATAATCAAAATCTGGCAAATTTCTACTTGAGAGTTCCTTAAAATAACGCCAATGACAGTGACATATCAATGGTTTTCTAATCTGTAAACAAAAAACTACCGCAGTCATCCATACTTTCATTTTAAAACAACATTTCCTAATATCCGTCCAGCTACCCGAAACCATTCCAAAACAAAAGACCGCAAATTTGTTCATTTTCGAGATCACTTTAAAATGTAAAACTGGATTAGTATTCTACTCAAAGGCTACGTCGTCTCAGTGAAGAGAGGGGAAAAATTCAATTTACCTCATTTACACAATCGAGAATTATTTAAGTGATCTCTTACAATTAGAATGCTGCCACAGTTCAATTCTAGATCTATTACGTTCAGGAAAATAAAAATAAATTTAAAGGATTCCTTCACAGAACATTTAGCCCTTTAAACACCTCATGACGTTCACCCTTCTGCTCATTTCTTATAACAAAGAAACCTTTTGCCAAAAGAAACCATCTCTATTTACACAATTTTTGAAATAAACACCGCAATCCAATCAGAGATCTCAAAGCACAGAAAACCAATCTACCAAAAGCTGCTCAGAAATTAAAGAAAAATAAAAGCATTAAAGAACATTCAATGAAAAAACCAGAGACAGCTCACGAAGCCCCCGAAGGGCTGCTCGCTCCTTTTGCCCCTCTGCCCGCGCCCACTGACCATCCATCTCCATCCTCTTCCTCACCCCCCGGCTCGGAGCCCCGGACCGGGGTGCGTATGTGGCTGCGTAGGTGGCTGCGTGTGTGTCTGGCTGAGAGTGTGTCTGGGTGCGGATGGCGAGCTGCGTAGTCTGAAGTGCGCAGGACTCTGGGTGGCGATGGCGATGTGCGTAGGTCTGAATGCGGCTGTCTGGGGGTCTGCGTCTGGGTGCGGATGTCTGCATGCGGATGTCTGCGTGTGTCTGGGGCGATGTGCGTTATGTCTGGCTGTCTGGTGCGTGGCGATGTGCGTATGTGCCGATGTGCGTGTGTCTATGTGCGTATGTCCCTGTGTCGCACATACCACCCCACCCCCACCGCCCCCCCACCCACCGCCCCTTCCCCCACCGCCGCCCCAGCCCCTCCTCCACCCCCCACCCCGGACTCTCCCAGCACATTCGGACCCTTCTTAGGAAGACGGGCCCAGGATAGGCCGCCCCGGCCCCCTCTGCAGGGCTTCTGCCAGGCTCTTCCTATCCTTTCGGACCCCCGACTCCCCTCGACTCCATCCAACCGCCTCCGAGGGCCCCGATGGGCCCCCGCCGTGGGGGTGTCCGCCTCCTGTGGAGAGCACTGGCCCGCGGTGCACGCGTGGCCAGCTCAGGCGAGCATCTCCGGCCTGCTCGCCCGGGTGCTGTCCGAGTCGCTGTCTCTGTCCCTTGGGCGGGCCTCCGCTCTCACCGCCAGCTCTGGGCTCTGCGGGTGCGGCTGGTCCGCCGCCGGATGACCCTGGCTTTGCAGCCGCTCCGCCGCCCCTCGATGCGCCGCCGCCGCACCGCCCACGCCCACGCCTCACTGGCCCCCCCTCTCCAGCTCAGGGCGCATCTCCCTCAGCCAAAGCAGCCCGTGTGGCCCCCACAGGGTGGAGGCGGAGGCGGGACTGCGGCTGGCGCCTGCGCTCCCGCGCCACCGCTACCATGGCGACGGCGTATCTCTGCAGTGCCGCATTTGGTCTCCTTCCGCAGAAGAACGGGGAGACAGAAAAGAGTGCCCAGCCCAGTGGGGGGGCCAGGGGGACGCCCAAGATCTGTATGTTTCAGGGGGGCCACCAGGAGGACAGGCGAGGGGCCGGGGATGGGAAATCGAGGTTTTGAGCGTGTCTGACTCGGGATTCGGGGCTATCGGGGCACGCCCTGGAATCTCTCGCAGGATGCCAGGGCGCCTTTTGCCTTGGCATCGAGGTTCTGGGCAGGGGCTCCTACGTTAAGCTTGCTTCTAAATTACAGCTCAAATTCCGGGATTTTTTAATTTGATTTTTATTTTTTAAATACAATTTTAATCCAGAAACACACCTTGGAGAAAAAGAATCTGCAGAATACGCCACCTTTTCTGTAGAAATTACAATAAAAAGGTCAGCCAATCACAAGATAGAAAAAGAGATTCGGTTTCCGATGGTCCAATCACCAAGAGCTAGAGCCCCCTTTCCCCGATTCCCGCAGCCCCCCCTCTGCCCAGCGCAAAATCCACCCCCAAGAGGCCGTTCCGCATTCATGGCCTCCCCAACCTCCCGACAGGGGAGTCGGTTCCACCTTCACCATGTCCTCCATCGAAAATGCTTTAAGATTATTTTCACCAAATGCCGCTGGGCTAAAGATTCCCAGGGATCGGTCCGGTGATGGCCAAGGAAGTCAGAACTGCCCAATTCAAAATCCTTTTGCCCCATAATATATGTTAGCTTCTAAATGTAAGGATAAAGCTAACAGTCTATTGCAGAATTAGTTTAATAGTTTCTTGGGGGGAGGTTATGGGAATATGTAAAATCAAAGCCAGATTTTTAATAGTTTCCTGGGGGTGGGGGCGCATACACACGCTCTCTGGATAAAAAGCATTTCCTTGACATATAACAGGACCATACCGGCTGTGTTGCAGAAATAAGGATGGATAAAGGATACTTTTATGGAGGGTGCTTTTAAGAAGAATGTTTTCTAGTGCCAAATCAAATAGACCCAGAAAAATAAACAAATAAAAATAAAAAGAAGCAAATCCATAAGGTCTACATAAGCTAAGTGGACCTAGCTCCAAAGGTCATAACATACTGTTAACAGATGAAATTTCATTTTCCACGTACACTAACTCTGCTAACTAACCATACTGAAAATCCCAGACCACAATTTCCAAAATCTTAGTTGGGCTTTTAGAGCCAATATATTAAAAACAGTGGAAAACTTCATGGAAGGGGAGAGGGGGAAGAGAGAGAAACAGGTCTAGAAGACTTGGATTCTAAGACCAGGTTATCAAAGATTATCTTTGTGACCTTGGGCAGGATTATTTACATTCATGATTGTTCTTAAAATGAAAATTGCTCCCTAATTTACTCAAAGTTGTCAGGGCAAATAGCAGTATATTCATGGGGTTAGAGTCCTCCTAAAGAAGATATTCTGCAAACTTATGACATTATGTTGTTATTTTACAATCACAGTGCTTTGGATGGGGGCAGGGCCTTAACCCACTAGAACCCAGGGAATACCTTGGTCTCAAAGTCATTTTACCTGAGAAAGATAGATAGTCAACTTAAAAGACAAGTCTAATTATTATATTAATTAAAACAGGAACAAGTCTAAACCCAAGTCATTCTCCTCTTCCACAACCCTGGTGGCGCTGTTACTTCACTGAGAACTGGACCCTTCCAATCTTTCCTGTCTTCTTGACCCTCACTCCCCTCTTCAAACTCTGGCACCTTTGCTCTTCCTCCCCAAAACCCTCCATATCTAACCCCAGACAGTTTCCCCAGCTGTCTCCCATGCCTGGAATTCTCTCCTTTCTAATCCCTCTCTTCTACCCTCCCTGTATTCCCTCAAATCTCAGCTAGGGTCATCATCTGTGAGGATCCTTTCCCAATGCTAGCCCTGTCAGATGATCTCTAATTTCTAATTTATCCCAGGCATAGCTTATTTGTACATGGATTTTCATATATCGTTTCTCCCATTAGACTTTGAGCTCCTTGAGAGCAGTCCCCCTCCCCCTTTTTGTCATCCTCAGTGCAGTGTTCAGCACAGGGCTGGCGGACAGTGCTTTAAAAAACATTCTTTATCTCTGTACAGATAAGAAGCCCCACCCTTTATTCAGAATGGTATAGGATCTTCAAAAGTTCTCTTCACCCAATTTCTTTGATCTCAGTAATCCAAAATGTGCAGAAGACTCCCATATCTCAGTCTCTTTCAAGGCACCCAATCTGTGCCCAAGGGTCACTTTGACCCTTGCTCTATGTCCTTTCTCTCTTCTGACATTACAACCACCCTGGTCCAGGCCCTCTACTGCCCTCCACCTGGATTCTGAAGTTCCTTTCCACTCACAAGAAACTCCATCTCCCAAATCTGGATATTTTCATTGGCTGTCCTTCACATTTAGATATCTCTCCCTCATCTTCATGGCCTTCAAGTCATGACTCTCCAGCAAGAAGCCTGCCTTGTCCTTAATCTCAGTGTGTTCCTTCTGATATGATCTCTTAGTTATCCTGTAGACATCTTGTTTGTAAATAGATGTCTGCATATTGTTTCTCCTGTTAGCCTGTGAAGTCCTAGAGAAAAGGGTCTCTTTTGTTTTTTACTTTCTTTGCATCCTCAAAACTTCTGATACACAGTAGGCACTTATTAAATGCTTGTTTAAAACCATTCCACAAATGATAAAAGGTCAAAAGATATTAACATAATTTTCAGATGAAAAAATTAAAGCCATTTCTAGTCATATGAAAAAATGCTTTAAATGATGATTAATTAGAGAAATGCAATCTCGGATTGGCTAAGATGACAGGAAAAGATAATGATAAAAATTGGATGGGATGTGGGAAAGCTGAGACACTGATACATTTTTGGTGAAGTTGTAAACTGATCCAACCATTCTGCAGAGCAATTTAGAACTATGCTCAAAGGGCTTTCAAACTGTGTATATCCTTTGATCCAGCAATGTTTCTACTGGGCCTGTATCTTAAAGAGGTCATAAAGGAGGGAAAGGGATCCATATATGCCCTTATAGTGGCAAGGAACTGAAAAGTGAGTGGATGCCCATCTGTTGGGGAATGGCTGAATAAATTATGGGATATGAATGCTATGAAATACTATTGTTCTATAAGAAATGATGAAGAGCGTGACTTCAGAAAGCCTGGAAAGACTTATATGAACTGATGTTGAATGAAATGAACAGAACCAGGAGAATACTATACATAGTAACAGCAAAACTGTGTGATGATCAACTATAATAGACAAAGCTCTTCTCAGCAATACAGTGATCCAAAACAATTCCAAAAGACTTTGGATAGAAAATATCATCCATAGCCAAAGAAAGAATTATGGAGACTGAATGCAGATCAGAACATACTATTTTTACTCCTTTTGCTTGTTTGTTTGGTTTGTTTATTTCTCATGGTTTTTCCCTTCTGTTTTTTTTTTTTAATTTTCTTTCCCAATATGACTCATATGGAAATATGTTAAAAATTGATTGTACATGCAGAACTTCTATCAGATTGCTTGCTGTCTTGGGGAAGAAGAAGGAGAGGGAGAGAAAAAAAATTAGAACACAAGGTTTTGCAGAGGTTAATGTTGAAAACTATCTTTGCATGGAATTGGAAAAATAAAATGCTATTTAGAAAAGAAAGAAAGACAAAGATATAAATACATAAATTTTTGTTTACCTGACTGTAGCACATTCAACTTTATATGGCAAAACCAACAAGCCCTAAGAAATGAATGGAAATGGCTGCATTGAAAATTCAATGCAAATATTAAAAAGTTACACTATACCATGTTCTTTCCTGAGCCTTCCAAATGTTACCCATAAGTATCGTTTTAGTAGCAGCTGCCTCTACAATGGTGGAACATTCCAACCCCCTTCTAATCCTTACAGCCAAGAGTTACAAGAAAAGAAGCTCGGAATTCCTCCTGATCCCACCCAATTCCCTGCTCAAGGGGCCATACTAAAAATCCCAATTGACATATTAGTTGAAATGAGTAACCATCAATAGGGACAAAAATAAATACTCCACATGTTCTCCCTTCTTTTCCTAGGAATAGATTGTCAAATAGGGGCTTCACAAATTGCAGAGCACCCTCTCTTCTCCAATCCATTTTGAAGAGAGGTACCAAATATTCAATGTGCACTTCCTATAAAGAAACCAAAGATCTAAATGAGCTGGTTCAAATTCACTCAAACCATAGGCTACTCCTTCCCAATCCTTTCCACTAACTGTACTCAAGTGATATTTCTTTTCTCCACAGTATGGTTAAACATTACAATTAAGAAGTAGCTTCATCAACAAGGCCTCAGGGTCCTAAGGAATATTTCCCAAAGTAATGGCCTTCAATATCATGAACACAAAAACCTATAATGAAATGTAGGAACTTTGGAGTCAGCCTTTCTTTGATTGTGGAGAGAGATCCATAATCAGGTATAATGAAATTTTAGATTACAGTACTATCACAAATAAATAATAAAAATTAATTGACCCATCTGTACAAAGAAGAGTTATTTAGGACCATGCTATGTGCTTCTCTGAGATTATTTATTCAACTAAAAAGGGGCTTATTATAAAAAAATTGCTCCTGATCAAAGGCACCTTTTCATATAAATTCAACAGTGAGAAGCCTCTTAATTTTTATTTTTAAAGTTGTAGCTCACAATGTGATGAAAGTCCAGGAAAAAAAAAAAAAACCTGTCTTCTTCCAACTACAAGTCATGCCTCAAAAGCAAGCTACAAAACAATATTTTGTGTGCTACAGTTCTTCTCATGATAAAGGTGATGGTCAACTTCAATTGCTCAGAATGGTGAAGATCCAGAAATACTCAGAAAATAGTCTTCATTCCATATAGTCATTTGGAGACCAATATTTTCTAGGACCCTTACTCAGGAAAACAAAGCTAGAGACTAAAAGTAAAATTGCAAAGACTAAAAGGTCTTTAAGTGCACAGAGTATAGAAGCAGCAGACCTTAAAGGCCTCAGAGAAAGAAAGGCCATGTTCTAAACCTTACCTCTGACCTAAGAGACCTGTGCTCTGGTCATGTGGGGTTTCAAATTCCACTATAAAACCAAAAGAATAAACAAGGAAATCTCCAAGGTCCCTTTCAGCTCAATTCAGGCATCAACAATGATCCTGCATTCTACCAATGCTCTTCTAGGATGTTCTCACTTTCCCACTTTTTTCTCCTCCTTCCTTTTTCTTCTACTCCCCTTTCTCCTTCCCTTTCCCTCCCTTCCAATTTGTAAAGGGCCAAGAAATTCCAAATTAGAGGGACAATAAAGTGTTCTATCAAGAAATGTTAAGATTTATGCATTCTCAGTGGGATGAAAGACAGCTTTCTACATACAAAGAAATTGTCATCATTAGAATAGGAAAATAACAGCACATTTATCTTGTTTATTCTAATAAAATAAAGTGTTTCTTTCAAACTACCATCAAGTAAAAGTGGATGAATTTCTATAAGATTCTGAGTTTCAAATAATCTCTAGTAATTTAAAAGCTTCCTTTCCCATAACTAGAATATCACCTCCTCTCCTAATCCTCACTAGAAAATCTTAAATGAAGTGTATTTCGCTTAATTTTTTATACTATATTAAATTTTGCTTAGAATTGTTCTCATTTAAAATTAGGAGACTTTAAAAAAAACTATTTTCATTTTATATTATACTTTCACCTATATTATAGCAGCCATATTCTTATATCATTTGACTCTCAAATATTATATTATCATATATAATATGCATATTATATACAATATTATATTATAATCATATATGGCTCTCAGGTATTAAGCTGAGACTTATCTCACCCTGTATTTGAGGGTGTGGGGGTGGAATTCCTCCTAGAAGCACATTTTCATTCCACTTTCCCAGGATACTTTAAGGCATACCAAAGTAATTAAAGACTCTTGACAAATCCATGAATGCCCAAGAAAAATAGGTCAAAAGGGAGGAAAAGGTGAATTGTTATTCTATTTCTCCCTAGACTCTGCAAAGAAGAAATGTTATTTATTCACATGTAATTTCCAGTGCACCAAAAAGCCTTTTTCTTCTCCAGCAGCACCATAAAAACTGAATCTTAAAACATCCCCAGGAATTTGAGGGCAAACATTCCTATTTTCATCTGCACCAAGACAAAAAATTCATACAAATACAGTTTCAACAGCCAGGACAGAAACACCAATTTCCCTACCAGAACTGTATTCCACACACTACCTCATTTTACAATATCTCTAGGAGAGTTATCCTTCCACAAGGGGGGGAAAAAGTCAAAGGGGATAGATAGTATAGTGCCATGTACTGACAATGGTAGGTCACCAGCAAGAGAGACATGTAGACAGTGTTTCAGGTTTGAAAACCTTCTTATTTATCTTTTCCTCTATTTTTCCAAGCATTGAAAATACCCCATTTCACATACAATTTAACAAGAGTAAATATATGGCAGAAGAGACATATTTTATTTCAATTAATCTCTATATGCTTGGCTGTTTTAAATGTTATGGCATGCATTAGTGACTCTCAAAGTTACTTTCCAATCTTGAATAAATACAAAAATAATTAAATCATTGCTAAAAGCATTTTGTGAATTATTGGGGCCAGAATGTTAGATTTTCTTAAAAGTTAATTTCTTTTATGACTGTATAACTGAGCTTACAAATCATAAGCTCAAGGAGCTCATTCTTCAAATTATAATACAATTTTTCTTTTTGTTCTTAATAATTCTACATTTGGGCCACTGGCAACAATATTAATGTTACAGATAATTAATATCTACCATATTATTAACAATTATAGTTGACATAACAAGGGACCGTAGGACTAATTTGACAAGACCTATACTTAGACTATCTTTTGTGACCCTTAAACTCACAGAGAGATGAAGGCTATGGCAGAATGTTCCAGAGAAATACTCCTAACTCCTAACATGTAGACATGGTTACAAACAGGTTCAATCTAACTCTAGAAAGCTATTTGGAACTAGACTCACTGCTATCAAACTACACCCCCCCTAATTCAGCCTAATTCACACCACTACTAGGCCTATACTCCAAAGAGCTTAAAGAAAATTAGTCTCATATACAAAAATGCTGATAGAATTAATTTTTATGATTTAAAAGCTAAAACGAATCAAGTACCCATTAATTGGAAAATGGCTGGACAAATTATGACGTATAAATGTAACATTACTATTCTTTAAAAATTGATGAGAGGGATAAATTAAAAAAAAAAAAAAACAACAAACCTGGTAAGAACTATATTTGTTAAAGGAGAAAGTGAGCAGAAACAGGTTAACAATTTAAACAGTAACATTGTAATGACAAACCTGAAACACTTAAAAGCTCTGATCCTAAAGGACTTATGAAATACATTGCAAAAGAGGTGATGGACTGAGGGTACAGGATTAAAAAGATCTCAAACACACATGGAAACACAATCAGAACCAAGATGGCAGAATGTTAAGAAGCAGTATGGCAAGCTCCCTTCTAGAAAACACTTTCTAAGAAACTCAGGAATCCAAGGTCCAGACCAAATGCTGATGGGACAATATAGAAAAGTCACAGTGAGTTATCTGTCCAGTCTACCTGATAATAGGGAGACAGAGAGTGAGGTCTTGAGACACTGGAGAATGGGGTCGAGTGTCAGCCTCTCGGCCATACGCCAGGCCAAGGACCCTTCCTGAGGCACTGACTGTGACCAGGAGAGATGCAAGCTGCAGCTATGTGGCCCAGTACCCACTCAGACTCTGTGCAGAGTGAGAAGGATGATGGGGCACAAGGGGGGGGGGGGAGGAGGAGGAATTCCTCGGTAAGAAGGACCTGAGCCATGTATAAGAAAGGGGAAAATTCAGAAGCAAGCATTGAGAACAGCAGTGGGCTCAGAGCTCTGACACAGAGCAGGGCCTTGTTTCTAATGTCTGACTTAAGAAGAAGAAGAATAACCAGGGTAGAAATCCTAGACCAAGGGAGAGTCTGCTATTCTGCCATTATGAACTGACAGCTTTTCAGCTGCCTGATAGTGAAGGAGCCCAGCAGGGTCTCCTCTTGCCCAGACCTTAAAACCAGCTCAGAAATTTAAGAGAGCTCAGACTCCGGGGGGCAGCAATCAGACTTCCCAATCATTTTGACAGTTTGCTGCTCCCTGCCTGGGTGACTGAGGACTTGGAATAACACAACACTCAAGAAAGAAGTTAGAGGATCAGCCCAGAGTTTCTCTCAAGAAAGTTCCCTCACATCAAGTCCAAAGTTATGAAGTAGGGTGGAAGATGTAATAGACCAAAAAAAAAAAAAAAAAAAAGAAAAAAAAGAAAAAAGAAAAAGAAAAAAAATTCCATCATAAAGTATAGTGTGAGGGGATCTCAAGACAAACCCAGAAGAGAATGATCAAAAAACATGTACAAACAATGTCTCAGATTAGAACAGTCTGGCCAAAAACAAACAAGCAAACAAACAAACAAACAAACAAACAAAAACTCAACTAGACTTCTTGGAAGAGGCAAAGCAAAAAAAGAAGGAAAAGTTTAAAATTTTTTTATAAATCAAATGAGAGTCCTAGAGGAAAAATGGGAAAAGAAACAAGAAGCATGGAAGAAATAATTTGAGAGGTATCAATAGCTTGGCACAAAACGTACCAAATGGTGCCGAAGGAAAACTCTCTAGATTAGAATAGACCAAATAAGAGCCAACAAGAAACATGAAAATAAAGTTGAGACTGAAAAGAGAGACACATTCTACTTCTTTCCCTTAACTATATGTATTTATTACAAATGTTTTTTTTGGTTGCTTGTCTATGGGAGAATCATGGGGGGAGGGCAAAGAAAATTTTTAATTAAAACAATGAAATAGCAGGATACAAAATAAACCCACATAAATCATCAGCATTCTTATATATCACTAACAAAATCCAACAGAGCTACAAAGAGAAATTCCATTTAAAGTAACAACCAATAGTATAAAATATTTAGGAATCTATCTGCCAAGGGAAAATCAGAAACTATATAAGCAAAACTACAAAACACTTTCCCTACAAATTAAGTCTGAGCTAACAATTGGAAAAATATTTAATGCTCTTGGATTGGGCAAGCAAATATAATAAAGATGACAATACTACCTAAACTAATCTATTTATTTAGTACTATATGAATCAGAGTCCCCAAAAAACTATTTTAATGACCTAGGAAAAAAACAACAACAAAGTTCACATGGAAAAACAAAAGATCAAGATTTTCAAGGGAATTAATGAAAAAAAAAAATCAAATTAAGGTGGCCTAGCTGTACCTGATCTAAAATTACATTATAAAGCAGCAGTTACCAAAACTATTTGGCATTGGCTAAGGAATAGACTAGTTAATCAGTGGAATAGGTTAGGTTCAAAGGAAAAAAACAGCCAATAACTTCAATAATCTAGTGTTTGACAAACCCAAAGACCCCAGCTTTTGGGATACGAACTCAATGTTTGACAAAAATTGCTGGGAAAATTGGAAATTAGTATGGTAGAAACTAGGCATTGACCCACACTTAACACCGTACACTAAGCTCAGGTCAAAATGGGTTCATGACCTAGGCATAAAGAATGAGATTATAAATAAATTAGAAAAGCATAGGATAGTTTATTTCTCAGACCTGTGGGAAAGGAAGGAATTCATGACCAAAGAAGAACTAGAAGTCATTATTGATCACAAAACAGAAGACTTTGATTATATCAAATTTAAAAAAGTTTTTGTACAAACAAAACTAATGCAGACAAGATGAGAAGGGAAGTAATAAAGTGGGAAAACATTTTTACAGTCAAAGGTTCTGATAAAGGCCTCATTTCCAAAATACATAGAGAATTGACTCTAATTTATAAGAATTCAAGCCATTCTCCAGTTGATAAATGGTCAAAGGATATGAATAGACAATTCTCAGACGAAGAAAGTGAATGACTATTTCTAGTCATATGAAAAGATGTTCCAAGTCATTATTAATCAGAGAAATGCAAATTAAGACAAGTCTGAGATACCACTACACACCTGTCAGATTGGCTAGAATGACAGGGAAAGATAATGCAGAATGTTGGAGGGGATGTGGGAAAACAGAGACACTGATACATTGTTGATGGAATTGTGAATACATCCAGCCATTCTGGAGAGCAATTTGGAACTATGCTCAAAACGTTATCAAACTGTGCATACCCTTTGACCCAGGATTGTTACTACTGGGCTTATATCCCAAAGAGATCTTAAAGAAGGGAAAGGGACTGTATGTGCAAGAATGTTTGTGGCAGCCAGAAACTGGAAACTGAGTGGATGTCCATCAATTGGAGAATGGCTGAATAAATTGTGGTATATGAATATTATGGAATATTATTGTTCTGTAAGAAATGACCAACAGGATGATTTCAGAAAGGCCTGGAGAGACTTACATGAACTGTTGCTGAGTGAAATGAGCAGGATCAGGAGATCATTATACACAGCAACAACAATATTAGATGATGATCAATTCTGATGGGCGTGGCCCTCTCCAACAATGAGATGAACCAAATCAGTTCCAATAGAGAAATAATGAACTGAACCAGCTACACCCAGTGAAAGAACTCTGGGAGACAACTATGAACCACTACATAGAATTCCCAATCCCTCTATTTTTGTCTGCCTACATTTTTGATTTCCTTCACAGGCTCATTGTATACTGTTTCAAAGTCTGATTCTTTTTGTACAGCAAAACAACTGTTTGGACATGTGTACATATATTGTATTTAACTTACTTATACTTTCACATATTTAACATGTATTGGCTAATCTGCCATCTTGGGGAGGGGGTGAGGGAAGGAGGGGGAAAAATTGGAACAAAAGGTTTTGCAACTGGCAATGCTGGAAAATTACCTATGCATAAAATTTTTGTAAAAATAAAAAAATTAAATTAAAAAGTTAAAAATTTTAAAAATTTTTAAAAAATGAAATATGATTTAATTAAAAAAGAAAAGATTCCCTTTTAAAAGCCCTGAGAATGGGTGCCAATTGCAGTTCAGAATTTCTTCTAGGCCAAACATGCTGGTTCATCAGTGAGTCAGGAACATAAAACAACTATGAACTTCAATCCATGGAAAAAATCAGATCGCTAACAAGAAGTTTGTCCACAGTGGCAGCTGGAGGCAAAGTCTAGAAAAAGTCCTTACCTGGCATCCATCCCAAGCTGACAAAGTCCCACTGAATGTATTAACATCAAATCAGGTGATAATGATTACAGTAAAAATTCAATGAGATCAGATTCCTGAAAGCATGATGATGACTGCTCCCAAAACATTCTGCTTTCAGCAGTCTTTTGAGCTAGGCAGTTTCTAGCATCATCTTTATTTTGCAGATGATGAAAATTGAGTTTTGCATTAAGTGCCAAAGGTGGGACTTGAGTTCTAGGAGTCTCATTTTATGTTCAGATCAACTTTCAGCTACACAGATAACCTACAATTGTTCTACTTCCATATTCATGAACTCTGAAATCCCCTTATCTGATAGCAATTTGTTTTCATTGCACCTCTTCCTCTGCCTAGGAACCTCAACAGCCTCACTGTGACCTCTAATTCCTCCACTGACAAGTTCTTTTCTTCCTCATTTTGACCCTTTAGTGAACTAGTTCCCATTTACACTATCTTCTCTCAATTTCCTTGGCTCCTTACCCATGAACAATTTTGCCCTGCAAAACCTCAGCCTTAGATTACTCCCACCATCTGCTGCTTTCACTCCTACTTGTGTGTTTTTGAACAAAGCAAGGTGCAGAAGGAGGCCACTACAAACTGATGTTACATAATCTCAAGGAGGTTCTCACTGTGGTGATGCAAACCTTTCCCATCTTCATGATCCATTCACAGTCCCACTCATCCCAGCAGCTTGTCCAAATCTTTTAACGTCCCCCTTCCAAAACCTCCCATAGTTCTTTCCCCCACTCTCACAGTTGAGAACCTTGCCTCATATTTCACTGAATAAACTAAGGCCATTTGCCGACAGGGCTTTGAGCCCCCCATTTTCTCCATCATTCAGATGCCTTCTGCCATGTTCTCTTTCACATGTCTTGCATAAAAAGGTCACTTTCTCAGTGACCAATGCAAAAAACAAAACTAACATTCCACATTTCCCAAAAATCCTGATTTCTCCTGGTTCTTCTACCTGTCCAACCAACTCTTCTCTTAGCTTTCTTTGCTAGATTTTGTCCAACACAGCTCAGTGATTATGGGGTATCCCCCACAGCTCTGTCTTGCATCTTCTCTTTTCCCCTCCACACTATTTCACTTGATAATATCATTTCCCATGGATTCATGTATTATCTCTATGCACGTGATTCCCAAATCTATTTATCTAGCCTAATCTTTCTCAATACTCCCAGTACTGCACCATCAAATGACTACTGGACATCTCAAACTAAGGATCCACAGAGTTTGACTAGATCCACTCCGATCTAAGCCCTCGTCATTTCACACCTGCAGTAAATCTTCCCACTCCAATCCATCCATCAACTCAGAGCGGGCCAAATATATTTTCCTAAACATAGATATGATTATGTCACTCCCCTCTTCATTAAGTGGTTCCTTATCACCTTCAGGATATTAAAAAATTTCTGTTTTACTTTTTCATAATCTAAGTCTTTCCTTCCTATTGCATGCTATAATCCCTCCCTCACTTCATATACTCTGCCCAACGCGATGATGCTGCCTTCCCTTTGTCTCCAGACTAGGAGTATTTTACTTGGCTGCCCATTCTGCCAAAATATAGGATGTTCTCTTTCCTCCTTATTTTCTCCTGGCTTTTTTCAAGTTTTAGCTAAAATCCTACTTTCTAAAAGAAGCCTTTGCAGAGCTCTCTCTTGCTTTCCACCTGTTGATTATCTCCAGTTCATATCATATACAGCTTTTTTGTGCATATATTCCTCCCCTTAGACTGCAAGGGAACAGAGAACAGAGATTGCTTGGGCTTCTGCCTTTATTTGTAATCCTAATACTTAGCAGGTGTTACTTAATAAGCAATGCTTCTTGACTAACAGGGGAAAAAATTTTTTTTATAAAACTGTTAGAAATATGTTTATCTTAACACTTTACTGAGATTTTGAACCTTCTCCTCTTCTTTATACTCAAATGCTTCCAGTTTTTTTTTTTAATTATCTTAATCAATTGATAAGCATAGATATGCATATACTTCTACCTATAGTGGAAAGGCATATGAATAATTCACTATTACTACCAAATAAGTACTCAGAGAACATGAGAAGATTTGCATGAATTGATGCGTGGCAAAGAATGTAAGACTGGGAAAATACTACATGAATGACTACAATAATTCAAATGGTTAGAACAGAAAAAGGATTAACTTAACTCATTGATCAAATATCCCTCCTCTTGGATAGAAGGAAGGGAATTACAGAAATGGAATGCTGCATGGACTATCAAAGAAGCTGCTTTGTTAAATGATTTTGCTTAATTCCTTTTTGTTGCTATTGATACAAGAAGGGCCTAGCAGGAATTGGCAAATAGGAAAATTAATGGGATGTATCAAAAGAAAGCTATCAATAAGTAAGACAACAAAAGTGAAGGTTACTTTTTCTTTAAAGGATCCAAAAGGTATTGAAAAGGACATTTTTTTTCCAACTTCTCACTATCGTTAAAGCCCTAATGCAGAAAAAGCATTTGATAAAATCCAACATCCATTCCTACTAAAAACGCTTGAGAGTATAGGAATAAATGGACTATTCCTTAAAATAATAAGGAGCATATATTTAAAACCTTCAGTAAACATCATATGTAATGGTGATAAACTAGAACCTTTCCCTATAAGATCAGGAGTGAAACAAGGTTGTCCACTATCACCATTACTTTTCAATATAGTACTAGAAACTCTAGCCTTGGCAATAAGAGCCGAGAAAGAGATCCAAGGAATTAGAGTAGGAAATGAAGAAATCAAATTGTCACTTTTCGCAGATGACATGATGGTATACTTAGAGAACCCAAAGACTCTGCTAAAAAGCTATTAGAAATAATTCAGAATTTTAGCAAAGTCGCAGGATACAAAATAAATCCACATAAATCCACAGCATTTTTATACATTAACAACATAATCCAACAGCAAGAGATACAAAGAGAAATTCCATTCAAAATAACGGTCGATAGTATAAAATATTTGGGAATATATCTACCAAAGGAGAGTCAGGAATTATATGAGCAAAACTACAAAACACTTGCCACAAAAATAAAGTCAGATTTAAATAATTGGAAAGACATTCAGTGCTCTTGGATAGGCCGAGCAAATATAATTAAGATGACAATACTCCCTAAACTAATCTATTTATTTAATGCTATACCAATCAGACTTCCAAGAAACTATTTTAATAACCTAGAAAAAATAACAACAGAATTCATATGGAACAACAAAAGGTCGAGAATTTCAAGGGAAGTAATGAAAAAAAATTAAGTGAAGGCTGTACCTGATCTAGAACTATATTATAAAGCAACAGTCACCAAAACCATTTGGTATTGGCTAAGAAATAGACTAGTTGATCAGTGGCATAGGTTAGGTTTACAGGGCAAGATAGTGAATAAAAATAGCAATCTAGTGTTTGACAAACCCAAAGATCCCAAATTTTGGGATAAGAATTCATTATTTGACAAAAACTGCTGGGAAAACTGGAAATTAGTATGGCAGAAACTAGGCATGGACCCACATTTAACACCACATACTAAGATTAGATCAAAATGGGTCCAAGATTTAGGCATAAAGAACGAAATCATAAATAAATTGGAGGAACATGGGATGGTTTACCTCTCAGACTTGTGGAGGAGGAAGGAGTTTGTGTCCAAGGGAAAACTAGAGACCATTATTGATCACAAAATAGAAAATTTTGATTACACCAAATTAAAAAGTTTCTGCACAAACAAAACTAATGCAAACAAGATTAGAAGGGAAGTAACAAATTGGGAAAACATTTTTATAGTTAAAGGTTCTGATAAAGGCCTCATCTCCAAAATATACAGAGAATTGACTTTAATTTATAAGAAATCAAGCCATTCTCCAATTGATAAATGGTCAAAGGATATGAACAGACAATTTTCAGATGATGAAATTAAAACTATTTCCGCTCATATGAAAGAGTGTTCCAAATCACTATTGATCAGAGAAATGCAAATTAAGACAACTCTGAGATATCATTACACACATGTCAGATTGGCTAAGATGACAGGAACAAATAACAATGAATGTTGGAGGGGCTGTGGGAAAACTGGGACACTGATGCATTGTTGGTGGAGTTGTGAAAGAATCCAACCATTCTGGAAATCAATCTGGAATTATGCCCCAAAAGTTATCAAAATGTGCATACCCTTTGACCCAGCAGTACTACTCCTGGGCTTATATCCCAAGGAAATACTAAAGAAGGGAAAGGGACCTGTATGTGCCAAAATGTTTGTGGCAGCCCTTTTCATAGTGGCTAGAAGCTGGAAGATGAATGGATGTCCATAAATTGGAGAATGGTTGGGTAAATTATGGCATATGAAGGTTATGGAATATTATTGTTCTGTAAGAAATGACCAACAGGAGAAATACAGAGAGGCTTGGAGAGACTTACATCAACTGATGCTGAGTGAAACGAGCAGAACCAGAAGATCATTATACACTTCAACAATGATACTGTACGAGGATGTATGCTGATGGAAATGGATATCTTCAACATAGAGAAGAGCTAATCCAATTCCAATTGATTAATGATGGACAGAATCAGCTACATCCAGAAAAGGAACACTGGGAAATGAGTGTAAACTGTAATTTTTACCTTCTGAATCCAATTCTTCCTGTGCAACAAGAAATTCGGTTCGACACACATATATTGTATCTAGAATATACTGTAATATATTTAACAACAACAACAACAACAACAACAACAACAACAACAACAACAACAAAAAAAAAAAAAAAAAAAAAAAAAAAAAAAAAAAAAAAGCCCTAAGAAACAAACTGGCTTGAAGAAAGACCAAAAGGAAGGTATCAAATATGAGAAACAAAATCATTTTTGACCCTGGAGATGACACCAATATCCCACATGCCAAGTGAAGGGCACCTTGCTGTTCTCCCAGTTCTCCCAGTCACAGGGAAGGTACATCCAAAACTATCAGGTTAATGTGATATGGGACTGGACTGGAACAAAGCTAGTGAAATTTCAAAGCTGATCTTTCCTGGAAGAGTGCCCTCTAAATCTGAAATCATTCTATAAATGTGGGAGGGAGGGCTCTCTAGGAAGTCAGAATGATTCCAAAGAGTTTAATTCCCTCCAGGGAATTTACAAGTTAAGACTGAACTCTTTAGGTACATAGAACCAAGACAAATACAGAAGAGACCTCTCTAGTTCTAAATTTACGTGGGTTCCCCAGATCTACAACCAATGGGTCAGTAACAAGAAATTCCACCATTATGACCGTCTGGGCTTGCATTAGTGAGCTACCCCTGGCCTGCCAGCATTGCAAAAGGGGAACACTATGGCTTTGAGGCATCTTGCTAATTTATAATTTACTTCAGATTAAAGAGATTAGTACTGGGAATGTGGCCATACTTGCCCATATCCCTGGGCCAAATGTGAAAGCCTTTTAGGGATTCAGGATCCACACAACTGATAAACCAGCTCGGTCTTTATCCCTAAGGATAAGGTCAGGAAGGAATTCAGGACAAGACTGGTTGGTGGTTGTCCTTCATTCACAAAAATGACATCCCTATGTTAGAGTAAAGATGCAGGGAGTCCAGCTGTGGCTGATCTGACCAGTGTGAGCTCAGAACGCTCTACCCTGGGTCAGACACAAAGAGTCCCTAGGAACATGTGAGGTGACTCCCTAACTTTGCCCATCTTACATTTCTTCTGGACTAACTCAGTCCTGCTTTGCTCCTAGAGCACGGCCCCTTCTCCGAGGAGGGTGGGCCATGCTGGGCAGTCTGTGACAGTGTCTCCCCTAACACACAATCAATTCTAAAGTTACTTTTGTGTTGTAAAGCACCAGGTGCTGATTCTATCCCATCAGAGATTTAGAAGGCTCATAGAAAAGTAGACTGGAATCGTCCAGATTATCTGGGAAGAGGAAGTTATGCCCCAGGAGTTGAAGGATGCCTCCACTGCCCATCTTTATGAAGGTAGAGAGAACATAGAGAGATTATCCTATAGCACTCACAGGGGACTCTCTCTCTCTCTCTCAAGTCTTTGCTGGCAAGATTCTGGCTGTAGGCTAACCGTATACCTAGAAAAAGGTCATCTACCCGAGAGCCAGGGTAGCTGAAGAACAGTTGACAGAGTTTGCTGTCCAGCACAGGAGCAGAACAAAGTTCTGTATACAACGTTTTTAGCCTTTGATATTGTCAGTCATGAGGGCTTACGGAAAATTATGCCAGAATTCAGTTCATCAGTATAGGAAAAGAGTTACAGGGTAGCAAAAGTATGTGTATGCACACCTAATAAGTGTGCCCATCCCACCCATGTGGTTTCTACAGGAACAAAAGAGAACAAGGTTTCCTTGCCTGCTTTCCAACAAGGTTCTTTTCTTTCCTTCATTCTACTATCATAGAATATTAATTTAATTTTCACAAAAAGATATTTAGTGAGCATTTTCAATATAGAGCATATAATTCATATTTTGTATACAAGAGGAATTGTTTTAAATACAATTATGTTGTGAACTCACTTTAGAGTAATTAATGTTCTTATGTCTGTAAATTTCATAGTCACATTCATAGAACAATGAAACATTAAACAGAATTAAAAGAATTGTACTACTATGAATTCTAAAGAACATTTGATTAAACCCAATCTACAATCCTTAAGAAAGGAACTGTGTGGGAGTTGTTTTTTTTTTTTTTTTCCAGAAACCACATGGGAATTCCCTTTAATTATAGATACTCATGAATAATTATAAGATCTTTCAGATTTACAATCAACAAATATTGACTATATGGAATTTTGACTTATGTTTTGATTAACTCCATATTTTCCAGTTAAATAAAAACCAAGAGACATTTTTACTCAGCACAATTTCACGCAAGGCAAAACTAGAATAGGATCAAAAAAGAAAAGTACTATAAACATATCTCAATGCACAGCAAATGTCTTGGTTACTTACGAGAACAGTGGTAAAGAAGAATATACCCACTGAGATTTCTGAAGGTGGTAGTCAAGCAGTTCAGTTGTATGAAAGAAGTCATTCCATGTACTAAGATATGTCTAGGAGGCCAAGATGGTGGGGGAGAGGGAGGGAAGTGCAAATTCATCATAGAATTTAAGTTTAAATGACCTTATAAGATTACCTAGCCCTCTAGCTGGTGAGATTTCACTCCTTCTGGCTTTTTTTGCCCCAGCCACCTAGTTAACCAACAACCCAAGTACATTTTCCCAATATCACTCCCCTCCTCTTTCTTGTCTGGAGAACCAATCGGATCAGCCTCCCCAGTGTTCTTGCCAACAGCTTGTCCTACAGCTTGACCACCATCTTTGTGACTTCCCCCTTCCTCTTTTTAGAAGGCAGACTTTGAGAACATGGGTAAGTCTCATATTTTTATTGAAAGTACTTACTACGGTGCCACATGGTGTGGTAGGTTTTAACAAATGCTTTTCATGCCTTCATCAATTCTGATCCTCACTTCACAGAGGCCCAGACAGGCCTCACATGTAAGAAGGGGCAAAGCCCAAATCTGACCTCAGACTGAGCTGCAGTCCTCATACTGGCTGTTTTAACACCATTTACTAATCATATGACTTCAAGTCAGTTCCTTTTCTGATCCTCAGTCTTCTCATCTGTAGAACTGAGACACAACGTGCACCAGCTATTTCAGAGTATAACTAAAAGCAAATGAAGTAATAAGGGCAAAGCTCTCAGAGACCTTAATCAGTCTGAGCCCTTCTCCATACATCATCCCATTAGAGGCAAAGCTGACACTAGCCCCTTGGCAAGTATTCTATGTGACAGGGCAGGCTCAGTGAGAACAACTCATCCTCCTTCCCTTTTTTGCTGGCTGCAAACACAGAATAAAGAGCAAAAGAATAAATAGAAATTAATGCAAAGCAGTTCAATTCTAGGTAGCTTAGCCAAGGGAAGACATTAATCCCTGGGGGCATCAATAAAGGCTTCATAGAGAAGGTGGTATGTGAGCTGCATTATTAAGTCAGAGAGGGACTCTGAAGCAGAAGGAAGGACATCCATTTCAGGAATGGGAGAAAGTCAATTCAACCCGAGTCTGTCCTAACTATTCTCCTGGTTTCATCTTATTCAGTACTATTTCTACTTCCGAAAGGGCCAAGACCTCAAAGACTAGATCGGTAAGAGTTAAGTGCAGTGGTTTCACGGACATAAGTGAAAATTAGATGCTATCGGATTATTGGCAGATTTGTCCCCATTTTCACTTATTTGCTGTTCTCCCAGTTTCACTGATAAACAATCTTGGGGTGATGTGGCTAAGCTGAGTTTCCCACAAAGCTTTCTATAGATGTCTTTTTCCTCTTTACTGCTTTACTATTTTGCAAAGTAGAACTGCTTAGAATATTTTCTACTGCTTTTTCCATAACTTTTTGCCAATGAGTTTATGTTCTAAATGAGCATTGTGTTTGGCTGCCATCTCTCTCTACTTGGCAAAGACAGAAAGTGTTTGCTGACGGCTGCAGCTTTTGGGACCTTTTCTTTTATCTCTTTTTAGCTTGGTTGAATACAGGTCAGTTGGATGTAGTGTAACTGCCTCCAATCTCTTCCTCTAATCGGTATGCTTTAGGTGTCAAGTGTTGACTGGGTGCTTTCATTCATCAATATTGTGACAGCACACAGGTGAGCTGCTGATCAATAAAGGCTTGTTCCACCATTGTCCGTTAAGACAAAATCAACCTAATTTTTCAGGGTATATATGATTTGGTGCTCATCCTATGTACTGAATCTACTGACTTTAAAGTACTAATGCTTTTTTTGTTTTTCCTAGCAATTTTAACTAGTCACCTTAGTTCAGATTAGTTAAATAATGAACAGGAAAGAACAAGAAAGGGAGAAACCTCCCCTTTTTTCTTCTCTTTTATCATTTGTCTCCCAATGGCAGGGGTGGCCATATAAGAAACCACTTGCAATTTCTTCATTGCAAGGACCTTTCTTAATTGTTTCTAGAAATGTCTAAACACCCCAAATTTAAATTCATGCAGCTGTCTGACATTTAAATGGCCAATTTCATGATAAAAATCACTGATTTTTTCCTAACAGGATGTGTTGTTCTCACTGAGCCTGTCTTGTCACAGAGTCCTTGCCAAAGGGCTAGTGTTAGTTTTGCCTCTAGCGGGATGGTGATCCACCAAGCCTTCTAAGTCACTGTGGCAAGTAGCTTCCACAGGTCACTCCCAAAAAGAAATTTTCATTCTCAACTCAAAACACATCTGTTTATCATCACAACAAAAATATTCTAGACAAGGTTTTCTATTCAATAATAAATGGCAAAATCCAACCTAACAAATTATTTTTAATATATCAAAGATGTCTCATTTGTTTCTTTAGGGAATAATTTAGACTACCAAGTCATATTTTTTTCCCTTCAAACTGTGAATAAGAAGGGTTTTTAAATAACTTAGAGTATAGCAATTCTAGCAATTCTACAGTTGGGGGGGGGGGAAAATGAACATTTAAAAAAGAATAAAGATCATAAAATTGTGTTATAAAGTATAGTTCCTAGCACAAAGCCCAGTACATAGCAGGTACTTAATACAGAAAAGCTTACTTTAATGAAAAAAAATTTCTAAACAAAATTACTAACAACAAGTCTTAAAACCAGAACAACAAAATACAAAAGAAAAAAAGCAATGGTAAGAGAGTTTGCTGAATTGTGTCCAATTCTTTGTCTTACAAACATTAAATAGACTATTACAGTCCAAGTTGAATGGAGAATTAGAACACTTAAGACAAAACACAAAAATAAAATTCACTGTACTTATGCTTTAATTACTTGGGTAATCCTATCCTTCAATTTATTAGATTCACAACTTTTACCAAAGGTCTTTCTCTGGTCTATATATCCAACAAGTAACTTAAATTTTTCTCTTGTCTTGACAGTTACTCGTGGGCAAAATTCTACAAAGGCCAGACCATGGTCATTATGGGGTGGGGAACCTTCTTTCTGCCAAGGACCATTTGGATAGTTATAACATCACTTGTAGGCCGCACAAAATTATCAACTTATAAAACTTAAGCAGTGGGAGGCTGCCATACCAACTTTCAGTTCTCATAGCTTGCAGCTGCTTTAGCCAGAGATTTATCAGGTCTTATCCTGCCTATAGGCTGGAAGTTCCTTACTCCTAACTTGAAAAATAACTCATTTTCTAGATTACCATCTCTTTCTTTCAATTTTCCTTTCTTACTTTACTACTTCCTTCATCTTCCTTCCCCCCCCTCCCACCCCTCCCCGCCCCGCCCCCCCTCAGATTAAACCTGTTTTGATTTTCAGAGTTATGGAACTGGTTATAGATGCATTACCCATGTAATTTAGAAGAGTTTCCTGACTATGTAGATCTGGCCTAGTAACAGAAATCTATACTTATAAAAATGAGTTTAAGTGTTGAAGAAAAAAAAACGTTTAGAAAATCTACAAATTTAACATGAAAAGCACAGCTGACTTAATGAATCTTGTACTGCCTCCCAATATCCTTCCCATTATTTTATGTTGAGCATATTACCCATATTAAATCAAAATTTTAGAGTTAACTTCTTCCTTTCACAAAAAAACCTGCAAATAGGTTTTAGGATTTTCACAAACCTGCCACTACAAATATAAATAATAAAAAAAGAAAAAGAAAAAGATGCGATTAAAAAAACCCCAAACTAATTCACTCTAAGAACATTTTCATTGAAAAGGGGAGAAAAATGGAGAGGAAAATGCAGGAAGGTTTTTCTTTCTGCTGCTATAATAGGGCTGGGATAGTTTATATGTACCCACTTTTCTTTTCTTTTCTTCTTTTTTTTTCCAGACAATCAGTGTTAAGAGTGCCTAGAGTCATACAGCTAGTGTTAAATGTCTAAGTCCATATTTGAACTCAGGTCCTCCTGACTCCAGGGTCAGTGCTCTACCCACTGCACCATCTAGCTGCCCCCTCATTTTTAATTTTCAAAAGTGACAGTGTTTAATATAAAGCTGATAATTAAAACACTTCAAAAATGAATTTAAATTACCAGAGTACTTAAGAACACTTTCAGTTTCAAAAAGCATCCCATCTTTGCCCTTTCTAATAGGTCCAAAATGTAGCCTTCAAGTACTTTGTTAACTAACATCTCATGAATCATAACATGACATCACTAAACTATTAAATATTGAGAGATCACAAAAGTATTTAGTCTTGAGATTACATTTTGGCTTTTAAAGACCTTCCCAAGTCAACTCCTCCCTACCATTTCAGCTTCAGTCTCCATGAGCCCCGGCCCATGTTTTGAGATCCAAAGTCAAATGAGTTATTTTTGATGTTCTTCCCACAAATCTCATCTACCTTTGCCTTCCTTGTGCTGCTGTTCTCTTGCTTCAGTTGGAAAAAAACCTTTCCTTCCTCTCACAACATGTAGCTCAAGGCCTTTCCTGCTTCACTCCCCCCTGCCCAAACCACCTCCTCTTTCCTCTACATAGACCTAAGTAGGGTCTGCCAACAGAGACAGAATGGAAGCTCTAAGCCCCCCAAGGCAGGCCAGCCAGCCAAGCTGGAGAGCAGGGTCCCCAGAAAGCCAAGAGGAAAGACCGAGCGGCAGCTAAGTCAAACCCACTGAAATCTGCCAGCATGACCCAAAAGACAAAACCAAGGCCTCCATCTTCCTGGCCTTATCCAGTGGTTCTGCATCAGAAAGAAATGTAACTTCATGGGAGGACTCGACACTACACAAGAGGCCTTTGCATCTGCTCTGTTTTCTACCCTCCATCTTCCCTTCTCCAGCTGACTTGGAGCTTTTCCCCTGGTGCTGTCTCCTCCATTAAATGGGAGCTCCAGAAGAGCAGGAGCCATCTTCCCTTCTCTCTATATCCCCAAACCAGTGACTGGCACACAACAAGGTCTTAATAAATGATTCATCCCTTCAATCAAGGTCCTTCAGGACAGCCTTCAGGCTTTTGATTGACAGAACATTGTTTAATTAAGGGTGGAGATAGGAATGTCAGTGTTTTTTGTCTGTCAATCCAGAAATAGGATTCTTCATTTGAAAAAATAAGATCTTTTGGTTTTCTTCAAAATTCAACCTAGTTTCCCAGTCTCCTTCCCCCATAGACCCTTGCCCCTTTCCTCTTTTTCTTTTCCCTTCCCTCCTCCTCCTCTCCCTTTTTCTGATTCCCCTTCTCTCCTCTTCCTCCCCACCTCCTATTCCCCCTCATTCCATCCCCCCCCCCAACTCCACCGTGGTCCACAGATGCCCGATTTTAATGACAGCAGTAACAATATCCAAGTTCTTCAAAATCTTACTGCCCGCTTCCCTTGCCCCCAGTGTCACACCCTCACCTGGTTAGCATACATAATGGGGCTGAAGCAGATAAATAACTGGAATATGGGCATGTAAAATAATAACCAAAGGAAGAAACAAAGATGTTCAGAAAGCACACGACAAAAGCAGATGACTAATGATCCCTTAAAGAGAATAAGCTACCCACAAATCCCATAAACCCCAATAAGAGTTATATTCAGCAGAATAGTTTAAAATGTTTAATGCATCCCTCTCATATAATACAAACGCATAGGAAAAACTTCCATTAAAGTTAATGAGACTCTTATTATCACCAGTCCAGCACAGCAAGTCTGAAATTAGTTTTGCTTCTACTATAAACTGAATAGGGACCGTCTGTACCTTCACACTCCTGTTATTGAATAAAATTAGAGGTCACTTATTATTAAACATTCTATTGTCTCCCATGTTCATACTAAGTATTAAAAACAGTCTATAAAATAGCCTAAGATTTTTCTAAGAAAAATTACATTTTCCTACTCTGTCTTTACCTTTAAAAATGTCTCTATTTAAATGTAAATTTCAGTTTCCACTAGGGACAGGCTAATAGTGTTTCCATAGTAACACAGGCAAAAAAGTAAATCAATTTCTCCAGAAAGGGTAACCTTTTGTATAAATAATAGTTCTGTCTTTTAAAACGCATTGATTGTATAAAGCAAAGTATAATACACAACCTATAAAAGCAATGAATGTATTCTCATCAAAGCATTAGATTTAAACTCCGACGACTTTGTTCTGGAAAAGGAATGGATGCATATATGCCATCTACAAAGGATATGCCATATATCTTGTTTCATAAAAGGGAAAAAAAGACAGAAACATGTATGATCAGGTCAGAAATTAAATGAGAAACATTTTCTGATATTTTTGCCTTCAATATTCATTTTACATAGGAACTATTTTGGCTAGGTAGAAGTTATCTGTGAGGATTACATCTAAGTATTTGTTAACATTAAAATACAGCTTCAAACTATGTATATACATGTGTATGCATACGTGGGTGTGTGTATACACACACACACACACACACACACACACACACACACACACACACACACACACACACACACACACATACAAGAATCTGGACTTCTAATGTAGAAATTCCTTTCAGGTTCTGATCAGATCAATCAGATTAGGCCCTTTGAGTGCCAAGCGTTCCTTGTCTAGGATACTTAAGTAATATCCAAGATCACAAGGTATGATGGCAATACTTGAACGTTTGAATCTTTCTGATTCCATAATTCTAACCCCTCAACAAAGATGACTTCTCAAAGTACTGGAAATTACTTACTAAGATGGACTCAAGATGAAAAGGGATTGCCAAAAGTTTGCATTTTCCACCTTGAATTTATGACCCGTTTGAGTTTGAATTAGTTTTTGGAGGTTGTGCTCAGAGATCTTTTGCTCTTGCCACATTTTTCAGTTCCAGTTTAGAATATGGTGCTTGCACTGAGCTTGGAGGACAAGTCAGAATTCCAAAGAGGAAGTACTAGGTATAGGGGACAGCCTGTGCAAAGACACAGAGGTAGGAGAAAAAAGAAACACAGCACAATTACAATTTACCCCACCCCCTTAGTGTTAACTCATTGTGAGGGGAAAGGTATTACTAATTCATGAAATAATTCTCAATGAAATTTTTACCTAAACATTAGATTCTTGTTATCTTTATGATGACATGGACTTAAACATTGATATTGGAATTTTAGCTTTTTCTAGCTTGTGGGGCTATTAAGCAGGCAACAACTTTTTTTTTTTTAATTAAAGCTTTTTATTTTCAAAATATATGCATGAATAATTTTTCAACATTAACCCTGAAAAACTTTGTGTTCCAATTTTCCCTCCCCTTCCTTCTACTCCCTCTCCTAGAAGGCAAGTAATCCAATATATGTTAAACATGGTAAAAATATATGTTAAGTTCAATAAGTCCAATCTTGCAGCACAAGAAAAATCAAATAAAAAAAAATGAGAAAAAAACAAAATGCAAGCAAACTACAACAAAAAGAGAAAATACCATGGTGTGATCCACATTCAGTTCCCATGGTCCTCTCTCCAGGTGCAGATGGTTCTGTCCATCACAAGACTGTTGGAACTGGTTTGAATCATCTCATTGTTGAAGAGAGCCACGTCCATCGGAATTGATTATCACATAATCTTCTTGTTGCCTTGTACAATGATCTCCTGCTTCTGCTCAGTTCACTCAGCATCAGTTCACATAAGTCTCTCTCCAGGCCTCTCTGAAATCATCCTGCTGGTTGTTTCACAACAACAATATTCCATAACATTCATGTACCATAACTTATTCAGCCATTCCCCACCTGATGGGCATCCATTCAATTTCCAGTTTCTTGCCACTACAGAAAGGGCTGCCACAAACATTTTTGCACATGTGGGTCTCTCTTTCCCTCTTCTATGTTTTCTTTGGGGCACAGACCTAGGAAATGACACTGCTGGACCCAAGGCAATATGAACAATTTATAGCCCTTTGGGTAGAGTTCCAAATTGCTCTCCAGAATGGTTGGAACAGTTCACAAGTCAACTGACAATGTATTAGTGTCCTAGCTTTCCCGCATCCTCACCAACATTCATCATTATCCTTTTCTATCATCTTAGCCAATGTGAAAGCCAATGTACAGTGGTTCCTCAGAGTTGTCTTAATTCAGGCAACAACTTTTTAACAAAAAATATTTTAAAACTGATTCATTGGTCTTAAATTCATGATTATCCCAGCTTTAAAACAAATTGATTCTTAATACATAAAAATTGGAAGCCATCCCCTTCACCATTTAAAAAAAATTGTCTATCTGAGGGTTATTTCTGCATTGGGGGCTACTATCCTATGTGATACACTATGCAAGCCTGTCTAAACTCCTATCTCTGCATTCCTAGTTAATGTCACTTGGTGAAATAAAGACAAAACCAGTCATGTTTCTTTTTTCTCCCACCTCTGTCTTTGCCCAGGCTGCCCCTCCATACCTGGTACTCCCTCTTTGGCATCCTGACATCCTCCAAGCTCAGTGCAAGCACCATCTCCTACACTGGTGCTTCTTAAACTTGGGGTCAATACCCCACATGGGGCTTGCATAACTGAATGTGGGGGTCCTGAAAAAACGTGCTAAGACTGAAAAGTTTCTGAACATATCCAAAAACTAATTCAAACTCGTGTGTCATGAACCTGAGGTGTTTGGGCATCCCATAACTTCCTGGAGCCCTTGGTTCTAAACACACATATGACTGGACGCTGCCAGAAATACTTTGGCTCAGATGCCAGATGGGTCCATACACACTTCTCAGGTGAAAAGGGGGCCTCAAGCGGAAAATAAAGCCTACCCCAATGCCCTCCACCTGCCCACCCTCCCCTCTGCCCCTTTCTCTAAAATAATTACCTTAGATTTATTCTATATCTACCTTGCAAATGCTCTGCTAGCTGATCTCTCCCCTAGAATGTCAGCTCTTCGAGGGCAGGGACCGATGGATTTTGTCCTCATTTCCCCACTGACTGCACATAGTAGGTGCCTGATAACTGTTTCCTGACCAATCAATCAGTGATCACGTGCAAGCCCACAATTAGGGCAATAGGTGGCTATGGGCCTTTGGCTCCTCTTGTTGCAGTTTACACAGTCCCTGAATAAGCTGTCGAAGAAGTCCTAGTTGCTGTGGAGATGCCTTAGCCAGGGATGCAGACATGGCTCTTTGGGCAGCTCAATTAGACGTAACAGCCAGGCCCTCATGCTCCTCTCGGAGCTGCCCCGAGGGTCCCCTCCGCTGCCAGTCCCCTGCCAGCCTGACCAAGCGGCCCTGGCTCATTCTGACTGTACATTTGATGGCCTGCTAGCATTCAGACTGTCACTGGAGACACTGACAGTGAGTTGGCAAAATGCACTTGCAAGATCAAAGGGAGGCAGAAATCCGGAACCCAAACAAGGGCCAACAGGAACAAAAGGCACAGAGCTGTCGTGTTTGGAATCCTGCAGCAGCCTGTGAGAAGACCCTGGTGGTCTCTCTTGGCTCTCTGTCTCGGATCACGCTGCTGGTGCCTGATGTGTGGCTCTCCCCGCCCCAGCCCTCTGCCTCTCCATCCATCTGCCTGGCAGGCAGGCAGGAAGCTCGGGCCTCCCGTATGGCTGCCTCTTTCTCGCATCCTGACGGCCCCCCGAGCCTCAGATATCTGCTGTGCCCTGGGCTGCCTCACTACTTGTTCACCCTCACAGCAGCACTCTCCACAGCCCAAATGCCCCCAACATAGACAGGGCATGCAGTCGGCCTCTCTGAGCCAGCGGGAGCTCCCCATCCTCAGGCTCCTTAAAACAAAACCCCATCCTCCCCAGGGAGACCCCCAGGAGCCAAGGGAGAGACCAAGCTCAGTCTTAGAAAGGAAGAATGCACTCCCACTGTGGGTGCTCTGGGCCCAAGGCCGAGTCCCAGGGACAGAACCACAGGCAACATTCTCAGCCTGCCTGGCACCCTAATGGGCCAGAGACATTTATGCAGGTATAGGTGCGCACACACACACACACACACACACAGGCGCGCACACACACACACACACACACACACACATGTGCGTGCACACACACACTTCTGCAGGAGACAATACAAACACCTGGGGGATGTTAGGCTGGCTGATAGAAAGCACAATGCTTGAGAAATTAACATTGAAGGGAAGAAGACACTATCCCAAGTGCCATTCAATATTTTGACAATCTGATATCACCACCTCATCATTACATGGTCACCGAGTCACACGGTTAAAGGCAGAGTTAGACCCAAAGATGGAGCAAGAAGGGAATCTCCAGCAAAAGATCACAAAAGGTGGCATCTGGGTTGGGCTTTAAAGGGCAGATAGCAATGAAATAGGAGAAAGCTCTTTGGGCAGGCCTAGGGCCTGTGAGGGGCAAAGGCCAAGCCAGAAACAGCTCATGGGAGGGCAGGGTGGTCCAGCCCAGAGCTGGTCACCCAGCCCGGCCTTGAGGCCGACCTCTGGGACTCCAATCCTTTCCCCATAAAAGGGGCTGAAAGCAGATGCTGTCTGAGTTCCTGTTTACAATTCTCACTCCATGATGGAGGAGCTACATCTGACACCAGAGAAGAGGGAATTTAAATTTTGCTGGGGAAACAAGGATAAAATGGAGATTTCTGGGTGAGGAACATAATCATTCACTATTACCTTCGATTATTATGTCTACTTCCAATATGGAGTTTTTGCTGACTTCACTGCTTAGTAACCATTTTCCCTGGAAACTCAGGATTTTCATTTGCAAACTGCAATTTCAATTATTCATTAATATTCACATAACACAATTATTAGCCAGAAAAACAAGAAGGGGAGGACTGTAGAAGGGTTGAGGTGCAAGGCTACAGAAATTAGTAGCCTGCCTGGAGGGCTGCCAAAGGAAAAGAAGGAGCTCTCTGCAGGCCTGGGAGAGGGTGGGAGGGTGAGGAAGGCACGTCCCCCTCCCCTAAGCTCCGCCCCCCTCACTGGACATGTCAGGACAGGTTGTTGCAGCCTTGAAAGAGCATCTGCCCAAGTCCTTCATCCTGGGGTTGGTGGGGAGGTACATAACAGGGAAGCACGAGCTGGCAAGTTGGCCTCTCTAAGGGACATGATTTGTGGCGAGCTGGCCCCCTGCTCGGATGAGACTCAATCTGAGGGCTGGGAGTAGCAGAGCTGCGCCTACTGCTGGGATCGGGTTCAGCGCTGGGGAGGCAGAAGGGCTGGAGGGCTCAGTGGGCAGAGCATCGCCACTGCAGTCAGCAAGGCCCGAGTCCTAATCCAGCCCCATCCACTTATAGGTCTGAACCTGGGCACAGCGCTCCAGGACCCTGGCCAAGAAAACCCCTGGACCTCAGCGGGGGGGTCAGCCACAAGTGAACCGCCACCAGCCCATGGAGAGTTTGGCAACGACAGGTGGCACAGATGGCACAGAACTGAGAGAAGGCAAGGCTCTGCCGGGCCTGTCTGTGTCAGCCAGCCTGAGGAAGCCTCAGGACTCTGTTTTAAATGTACAATGTCAAACACACAGGGTTGCCAAGGGAAGAGAATACACTGAAAGTTATGAAAACATGGGTATTTCTAGCAACAAGTTTGCAGACCATAAGGTAAGAATTCCTGGGTTGGAGCCTGTGGCTGCAACAGATCAAACATGACTTAGGAGGACTCCCAAGCAGAATTTGGGAGTCAGGGGACAGATGGCTACAGAAGAATTCACCTGGAAAAAATGGAGAGAATTTCGAGCTAGACATGAGTCTGCAGGTGAAATGGCAGGAAAAATGTAATCTTAGGCGCCTTGGGAGGTCTGCTGTGCTGTGTATTGGGTTTATGCGCCTGTGGATCTCACATTTCCTGGAAGAACAAGGTGGAGAGCATCCAGCAGAAGGTAGCCTGGAGGGTAACGAGCCCCCATTTCATGTTTTGTAAGGATTGGTTGAAGGAATCAGGGGAGTTTAGCTTTGGTAAGATTAGAATGGGGAGCAGAGGGAACTAGGCTAGCTGTCTTCAAATGGGGGGAGGGGATGCAGAGAGGAGGGGATGACATTGGCTGCCCTTGACCTTGGAGGCCAGAACTTAGAGAAATGCATGGAAACTGTAGAGGGACAAACCAGTTGTGATGCTTGGGGAAAATCAAGCAACAGTAACATTCCCACCTAACAAGGAGTCATTCAAAGGTAGAACAGACTATCTCCATAGGGAGGCAAGTAAGCCATCCCTGGTCCGGGCGCCTCAAGCCTGCCAAGTGCGTAGATGGATATCAGGCCCCTCACAACTCTGAAAATCTGTAACTCTTGGGGTTATGTTATTGAGCTATTATTTGCAAAACACTGTGACAGCATCTTCAGGGAATTCAAAGTAAAAGACATTGCTTGTCTGGTGGGGACATGAACCATCAGTGCATAAAAAATTAATACCACCACAAATGATTTGCAAATAAAAATTAAATAAGAAAAAAACAAGGAGTCCCTCCTCTCCCCCTCACACACACACCATGGAAGAAAGCACTGAGCTCAAAGGACAGTTTGCTCCCTTGAGTGTTTGAGGAGGTGTGGAGGATGAAAGGAAGAGAAAAAGGGAAAGCTGTAGGAGCCAATGTAGGACACGTGGGGGCTGGTGCGGGAACAGCCATCTCTGCAGGGCCCTGGGTGAAGGCCAGACAAAGCTCCAAGGACCCTCCCTCTACCACGTGCAAGTCCAATAGCAGCCCAGCCAGAGTCCTGGGACTTGGCCTCTGGTCCCCGTCATCCTCTCCATTCATAGCACCGGTCTCCCATGCCTGGGGCTGGCTTCCTTCAGGGGTCTCCTTGCTTTCACCACCTCAACTCCTCACCTCTCTTCTCAGTCACCCAATCTCTCTGATGCTCCCCTTTGCCATGCTGCTTCTGCACAAATCCTCACTGCGATTACCTTGTTGCCCCCGCCTTGACCGACATAAACTTTGTTATCTGCCACCATACAAGTCAAACATATCCCAATGAATGAATAGGCTGCTGGATCTGGAGTCAGAGAGATCTGAATTCTAATCCTGCCTGTCTATAAAAAGGGGTTTAACAATAACGGTCCCTAGCATATAAGGTTGTTATGAGACTCAAATACTATAACTTACATAAAGTGTTGTGTAAACCTTAAAGTGTCATAAGTGCTAGCTATTACGACCCACAAACTGAGACTTTTGCATCATTGTTTCAGTTAGGGAGGTTTTATACGCACAAGCAGGTGGCCAGGTAGGTGTCTCAGTCTAGAAGAGCACTGGGCCCCTCCCTCAGATACTAACTAGCTATATGGCCCCAGACAAGTCGCTTAACCCTGTGAGCCTTGATTCATTGAATGAAAGAAGAAAATGGCAAATCCCTCCAGTAGCTTTGCCAAGGAAACTCCATGGCCAATATTGGCCTGCCATGGACTACAGGGTCACAAAGAGCGGGACACAACTGAACAAATGAACAATCCCATGTCCACATAGCAGCCAAAGCGATTTTTCTAACGTACAGCTCTATCTAACTCATCACTTCCCCTTCTCCTTCAAGAAACTCCAATGGCTCCCTATTGTCTCTAGTGTCAAAAACAAATCCCTCTGACATTTACAAACTTTTCCAATTTCATTATAGCCAGTCCTCTGCCTCCCTGGACCGTTGGGTCCAGATAAATTAGCTATTTCTGCTCGATGTCTTTTGCTTCTTTTGGTAACCCCTGTCTGGCACATAATGGGCCCTAATAAATGTTTATTAATCGTCGGATACTGCTGTACCATCTCCTGTGTCCCTTTGTATAGGCTGTCCCCCAAGGACTACAATGGTGCTACTTCTTAAAACTTCTCTCTTCAATCCCCTTGTGTTCATCACCTTGTTCACAAGACTATTCTTGGTACCCCCATAGGCCCCTTTTAAGGACACAGATATTTCACTTCTTGGTTTGCATTCTCAGTGCCTAGAACATGCTGGCATTTAACAAATGTCTTGTCAACTGACTGGTGGTCATTGTTAACCATGAAGGGCAAAACACAAATGGCAGCAGCACAGACGAATCAGGCCTTCAGTGGCTCAGGGCTTCACTTAGTCACTACAAATGCACAGTAGGGAAAGCTGGCTTTTAGGAGAGACTTTACACCAGAACAAGGGCCTGAGATTCTAGCAAGTGTGCACGGTGGTTTCCCAAGCACAATACCACCTGATTGTCTTCTCCTGACTTTTGGACCAGTGGCGGCCCCAGTTACGTGCACTGATGCTGCCGCCCAACTGCAACCGGACAACTTGGTCTCCAAAGTCGGACTGCAGAGGATCTAAAAAGTACTGGGGACATAAATGGAGGCCTAGGAAAGCTGCACTTGATTATCAACGATGACCTGGACTGCAAGAGAGGAGGCCCCCACAGAAATCATCTGGGATATCAGGATTGGGAGAGAAGGTGGGCACTGACCAAAGGAGGGAGAACTTACAAATGATCTGAGGCCTCTGCTGCGTTCAAACTGTCCTTTGATTCTCCCAATGATCTTGTGATGTTGGAGCTTTTAAAATAATCCCATTTTACACTTGAGAAAACAGGTTGAGAGAGATATCGGAATCATACAGGGTAACATGGCTAATTAAGGATCTGAATTCAGGTTTGAATTCAAACTCCAAACCAGGAAAGGCTGGCAGCTAAAAGTCCAGATGCTGCCAATGGTCCAGGAGAAGCTAGGTGATGCCAACTTCCATGAGGAGCGAGAGTTCTAGCCCTAGACTAGCTGGAAGGGTCAGTGGATTTCTAAAATCTTTTCCTGCAGACGATTAGTAATTCAAAGTTAAATGCTGAATGGAAAGGGTAAGTTCAAAGTAACTAAACTCCTAAAATTCTAGTAAGAGCTTTCATCGGAAGTTCAGTCCTTAGCTACAATTCAAACAACTTTTGACTCAGGGAGATATAGGAATCATTCATAAATGTTATTGCAATATCACTAAGCTTTATGGTTTTTGTTTTTTTTTCTAATTTATCCTACCCTTTCCAAATCTGTATTATTAAAAAAAAATTCCATTGTTAAGAGATAGCACTCTTTTCCCAGGTCATTTGCTCCAAGATCTGACCTCTAGCTATATCACATGACTTCTTGATAAATGTTTTTATCAAATGATCAAGGACAGGAGTAGATAGTGGGTGTTCCTCACGTAGTCCTTAAATCAACATACATAAATTACCAGCAAACTACATCCTGTGACTTGCTTATGCTAGGACACCTTTTTATTTCTAGAGATTTTTTATTCTATTTCAACTGAAACTTGGCTTTTGATGATGACTCTACAACAAGGAAACCAGTCAAGTATCATATGCTCTTTTGTAGGAACTGACAAGCCATCAAGATGCTGGTGGGGTTTTTCAGGAGGGCTGGAAAAACAATGTGGCCAACCTTCTATTCAGGAAGCCATCATCAACCTACCTAAATGAAGGCCAGAGAGATGACAGCAGAGAAAAGGTCTAGATTTTCCAACCTCCCCTTTCTTTGGGAGCAGTCCTGATCATCATTGCAACAATTAATTCTTATGTCCCAGTTCCTCTCTTTGGTCCTCTTTCCATCTTGAAAGCTTGCTCTGTTTACCTTTGTTTAAAAGAGGGAAATAAGCTCTTACAGCTACAATGACCACATCTCAGCCAATAATGGACAATGTAGTCCTCCCACAAAGGCAGCCTGGCTCGGGGAAGAGAACCCTGGTCTTAACAGAGGCAGCAGGTTCCGCATTGTCACTGAGCTTTATAAAGTGGACTACAGGCTCTATCCAAGGCACTGCAGCAGAGCAATGGAAACAGGGAATGCCATCTTTGGCAGAGTACCTGTCTCCTGGGCAGCATGCCAGTCCCTGGGAACTCATACTCTGACACCGCAGTCAGGCTGGAACATCCCATTCTGCGGAACAGTTTTAGGAAAGTCACTGATATGCTAGGAGGCAGCCAAAAAAGGTAGTCAGGGCGTGGTGGGGGGAAGATGTCAAGAACATCACATATGAGCTAAGATGAACTGGATGTGTTTAACTGGTTAAGACTTAAATGGCAATTATAATTTCCAGAATTTGAAAGAAGGCCCCATACAAGAAGGATTAGAGTTATGTGACTTGGTGTTGGAACTCTGTCTTCCCAGAAATCAGTTGGAGTCAGGATAATCAAAAGTCTTTATTCTTGGTCTTTTGTGATAGCGATCAGGAGATTAGAGCTAGCAATCTCCACACCTCCTTCCTCTCTCTCCACAGCCAGGAGAATGCCTCAATTTCCTCCTCCTACTCCACCCACTCATGTCACTTCCCCTCCTTTGTCCACACCCAAGATCCAGCCAGCACAGAATAGTTGGGGAGGGTCATCCACCAAACATGTTAATAGAGAATTGTCCAATTGGCAATTAGTCTCACGTGTCCATTATCCAAGTGCATTTGCTCAGTTCTAGCCCTTAACAACTTGGTCCCACAGAACAGCACTAAGAACGATGGGAAGAAAGACACAGAGGGGCAGATTTTGGCTTTATACAAGAAAACCACTTCCTAACAACCAGAAATATTGACAAGTAGACTAGCCTGCTTTAGGGAAAGAAAGAGTTCTCACTTACCAGGGGTCTTCAAGAGAAAGGCAATATCCACAGAAAGGATTCTCAGGTTACCATGGTCTGGACTAGATGGCTTTTGAGGGCATTCTCAACAGACTCCTGGATTTTCGAGTTGTGCATCTAGGAACAAAGCACTGAACCTCATAATGGTGGCAGTAAGTCCAGTACTTAGATTATTATAAGAGTACTTTGTAAATGTTCAAATACTAGAAATTTTACCTGTTATTAATAAAAAAATCTTGCCTCTAGAGAGGTTAAGTACCAACTTGAGGGACCCTTGTCCCTGGTGTAACTTCAGGTGAGGGAAACACTTACTCATGGAAGAGAAGGGAGACCCTAGTAAATGAAAGGTCACAGTCAGTCAGAAGACTTACCTTTTCTTCTTAGCTCAGGCACTCTCTCCCATTTGCCCATTATTGTGACATAGCTTCCAACTGTTCCTTCCCCACCCCAGGATATTCTAGACATTGCTGCCTAAATGATTTTCCTTCCACACAAATCAAGGACAGGAACTATTATTTTCCTTTCTTTGTATTCCCAGGGCTTAGCTCAGTAGGTGCTGGCACATGGCAGAACAGTGACTCAAGGATCCAATGGGTTTTCTAAGGCACCCCCACAATGTTCCTGTTGGTACAAACTCCCCTTCCACCTCTGCATGGTTCTTCCAGGTCAGGATGAAGCCCTCCTGCCTCCAGCTTGCCGTCCTCCTCGTTTAGCAGCGAGGGGATGCCGCAGTGCGCAGAGCGCTGGGCCGGGAGTCAGGGTGACCATCCGTCAAGGGCCAGATGGAGTTCAGGCATGGACTAGCCATATGAGCCTTCACCCTGTGGCCAAACAGCCAATTCACCAGCTCTCTGCCAAGGGAACGCCCAACGGGGGCAGGAGCATGAGATACCCTCCCGAGACGTCGGGCACTTTAAGTGCTTTGTACATATGTGCGACTGATTAACTTCCTTCTTAGGCTGCACATACACTTAGGATATGAGCTCCTGGAGAAATAGGGGGTTGTTTCAGGCTCTTTTTGTCCTAACCCAATGCCTGGACCACTGCAAACTCTTAATAAGTGTTTAGTGAGAATAAAAACTACTTGAAGGGTAGGTGTCTGAACTAAGGTTGGAAAGGGGGGCTGCAGAGCCATGAATGCCAGACTAATGAACTGATGATTTGTTTAGCAGGCAAGGAGAACCAAAGGTTTTTTAAAAAGAGGGGGGGCCCAGCCAGATATGTGCATTAAGGAGATTCCTTTACCAGTCACATGATGATAACTCAGAGTTGTTGAAGTATTTGTAGAACATTTAATTGGGGGTAGGGGGAAGGTGTGTTTATTGGAGGGGGAAAAAGCCTAAGAGGAAAAGAAACCCAGCCCCAGCTAAAGTCTGGAGTTTAGGAGACAGTATGAAAATGGAAGCTACCATTTCTCATATTTTCAATGAAAGCAGGCTAATTTAGTAAGAGCTACAGACAGAGAGCAGGTCAAGATGACCATGGATCTATCCTTTGGTTAAATCATCATCCTTTCCAAGGGCACACAGTGAAATAGCTCATGTTCATGATGTCTTGGTCAGCACCAAAAAAAGATCAATTATTTTCAGGAAAGTTGGAGATAGCTGCTTCTCTCCATTAGTGGGGTCAAACTGAAACACAAATTGATTCTCTGCCTCAAGCACACTGACTTAGAAAACCACATAATATTTTCTATGTTCTACTTTATTTTTATTTATTTTGTTAAATAGTTCTCAATTACATTTTAATGTGGTTGAAGCAGCTATTTCTGACACTTTTGCTTCAAGGGAAGGAACAATATGAAATCAAATTGAAATCAGAAATCCTGGATTTGTTTCCCATTCCTTCCTCTTAGTCTTTTGGCTTCTATTTTCAATCTGTAAAAACAGAGATAAGGATTCCAGCCCAAACAGTCTCATGGTAGCTTGGGGAGACCCAAGTGCTTCCTATGCCAATGGGCCACACAAGATAACTCGTAAAACAAACCTTACAACACTAGGAAAACAGCAACCATTATTATTAAAGTACAAGCCATCCAAATGCAAGGAACTACTAGTATATATATCTATCTACTGCATCTGGGACTCCAGGAGCTTAGAGGTAAGCTGATTGGTTGCTGTCCTTTGTTTTTGAAGAGGACCAAAGTGACATCACTATGTTAGAGTCGAGTTACAGTGTGTCTCACTGTGGCTGATGAGACCAATACAAGTTCAGAATGCTCTGTCACAGGTTAGACACAAAGAGTTCCTAGGAACATTTGGAGAGGCTTCTCTAATTTTGCACATCTTGCGTTTCTTTGGGGCTAATTCAGTCCTGCTTTGTTTCCAGAGCACAGCCCCTTCTCTGAGGAGGGCACACCATGCTGGGTGGTCCCGTGCCAGTGGCTCTCATGTCATACATTCAATTTTAATGTTCTTATGGAGACTTTGGGAGTGTCTTTGTATCGATTTTTCTGACCACCTGGTGAGCGCTTGCCCTGTGTGAATAAAATAATAAAATGTTTTTTCTGGAAGTGAACATTTGGCATTTGAAGGATGTGGCCAGCCTGTTGGGCTCTCTGCAGAGGTGAAATGCATGGCAGTTTAGTTTGAGAAAGGACCTCAGTATCTGGTACCTTATTCTGCCAGGAGATCTTCAGAATCTTCAGACAAAATTCAAATGGAAACAATTGTTTCCTGGCATGGTGCTGATACACTATCAAGTCTCATAGCACGCCACAATGAGGTCAGTGCAACAGTTCTGTGGTCCTTCAGTTTGGTAGTCAGTCTAATTCCTCTCCTCTCTCATACTTTCCTTCAAAGCCTTCCAAGCCCTGAGCTAGCTCTGTGTCACTCTCATTATCAGTATGGACACCCTGGGCAAGCACTCTGCTTAACTTATCCACCACATTCAGAACTTTCACTATTCACTGTCCTGGATGCTTCCACTTATTGGTTGATGGAGGATCTGAGTTTTCTCCTTGTTGTTAGGCCAAAGAACTGATTGATACTCTGTTGCATCTCTGCAGAGATGGTGGCACTGAGTGCACAGTCACCTGCAACCAGCACTCCTAACAAGACACTAACTAACCGTCCCTGGAGTCCCAGATACACTAGATACAATATAATCATTTGTCCATTACTTAGAAGTATAGGAAACTTAGCCAGGCCAGTCCTCGGAGGATAAGCACAACTAGGTCCTGGGCTTGCCCTGATTTTCCCTCCAGCCAGCCAGAACCCTTTGGCACAGCCACAATGAGTACAGCTGCTGAATAGAGAAGTTTAAAAACATTACTAATAACCACATATACTTGTAGTGTAGAAACTGAAGTTATGAGCTGTCTATCAGGCAACTAGTTGAGGGCATTTTTGGTAGATTTGAATTGGGATTTTAAGTCTGATTAGTTAAATATGAAAGGTTTCATTTCTAAAACGGCAAAGATGAAGTTTGTTAAAGCTCGTCATGATGTCTATACAAGGAAAAGTAAAGCTAGGTTGTTGTAAATCATCACACACTGGCATCAAAAGCACTGAGTACATGTGACAAACTACAGAGGTCCCAGCGGAGCCAAACCCAGCTGAACTGGGAGGGAGGGAGAGCGACTGCTGCGGGGTCCTCCTCCCAAACTCTGGGAGAAGCCCGCCCCCGTCCCTGGCAGGACCAGGTAAATGATTGCACGCAGGTGCGCGTTCTGGGAACACTGAACTTTAAAGAGAATGTTCCGGGGTCCCGTCGGCCTCCCCTCCCCCCATCAGCTCATTGCACTTTTGGACACTCAGAGCCAGGGGCTTTGAGGAGGCGGCGGTAGATAAATGACCGCACACGCGCGCGCGGGGGCATTGAACTTCAGTGTGGCGCACTTAGGAGGCGGCACTCAAGGCTCCCAGAGCCCAGGGGAAGCCCCGCGTAGCAGGTAACTAATCATACACGGGAGCGCGTGCGCATTCCAGGGGCCAAGGAGCACTTCTGGACACACAAAGCAAGGGGCTCCGCGATGGAGGTGGCACTCAAGGCTCCGAGAGTCCGGGAAGGCCTACTGCGTCCCAGACTGAGCTCCAGAGTCTTGGCCCGGGAGAACCTCGGAGTTTCTTGGGAGGAGGCGACGCTCTACGCTCCCAGAGCCCGAGGAAAGCCCCACTACTTCCCAAAGCGGGCAGGTAAATGAGCGCACACGCGCACGTTCTGGGGACGCTGAACTTTATTTAAGGAGAACATTCTGGGAGCCGCGTCCTTCAGAGACCGGCGCACTCTTGGACTCACAAAGCAAAGGGCTCCGGGGGTGGGGAGTCTCAGCTGGGACAGAGAAGTCCGGGAAGTGGCCGGGAAGCGCGGGCTCTGTGGTTTCCAGTTAGGCCGGGAACCCCAAGGGGGCCCCGCGGACCAGGGCCGTCTTCCCCTCAATTCCTAGGGGCCAGACTCAATTCAGTGCGGTGGGGGTCCCCCGACACTTTCCGGGCATCAAGCTTTCCCGGCCTCGCATGTTAGCCTCCAGGCCACCGGGCATTGCCCAGCAACTTCTGTCAGCGTGCTTTGCCCGCGCGCCGAGGCTGGGGAGAAAGCGGGGAAAAGCTAACGGTCGGCGCGGGTCGGGGAGGCGGGACAGCGGGGAGCACTACCCCTCGGCTCCCCGGACTTCCCAGGGCACGCGCGGCGCGTCCCCGGACGTCGGGCCCCGCCGCCAACGGCCTCGGCGGCCCCGGAGACGGCGGCAGCCAATCAGCGCGGCGCGGGGGCGGGGCTCGTCAGGCGGGAGGGCGGGGGACCGGAGGAACGACGGGGAGGGGGGAGGAAAAAAGGGAGGGAGGGGGCGCCTCCTCCTCCTCGGGCTCGCGGAGAAAGAAGCTCGGCGCGGCCGAGCGGAGGAGAGCAGCGGCGCCAAAGAGAGCCGGGACGGGACCCCGAGCGCCCGCCCGCCCGAGCCGGGGACCAAGATGGTGTCCTGGATGATCTCCCGAGCTGTGGTGTGAGTGCGGGGCCCGCCCCGGGGTCGGGAAGGGGGGCTTACCTGTGGCCTCGCGCCGACCGTGCGTCTCTAAGTGCGGCCGTCCAGCCGGCCGTCGGGCGGACCGTCGAGTCCTGTCGCGCCTTGTCCCGTAGTGTCCCGCGGGGTAGGGGCCAAACGCGCGGTCCTCCCGGCAGCTGGGCACCGCCCTGCGGGGCCGGGACTAGCAGTAGCGCCGGAAAAGTTACTGGAGAAGTTGTTAAAAGTTGGAGCGGCGGCCGCGGGACTCCGACCACAACTTGTGCAAACTCGGCACGAGCGGCAAGGGGGCGGCCGGGGGGAGGGGAGGCGGCGGTGGCGGGAGCGAGCGCCGGGGCCCAGCGTGTGGGGGGCGGGGCACCCCTAGGTCACGTGGCCGGTGGGGCCGGGGCGGGGCAGGCCCGACCCCTCCCGGCGGGGCGTCCCGTCCCGAGTCGGGGCTGCCCTGCGCGGGCGGGGCCGTGATGACGCCACTCCGGGATACTACGGGGAGTAGTTCGTCCGGCCCCCGTCTGTGGGACACTATCCGGCACTCTTCCTAGGGCCCGCGATGTCATTGCCCTCGGCTGCACGTGCGCCCACGAGGCCTGAGCTCCTGTTGTGCGGGTCCCGAGGCTAAGGCGGGACGGGGCCGAGTGGGCGCCGCGTTCCCCCTACCCTCCTACTCTTTTCCTTAGACTGGGGCAAAGTAAAGTGACTTCCGAGGGCTGGGAAGGGAGCGTGCACCAAGTGGGGCATTAGAGAGGAAGCCAGGAGGAGGTCGGCCTCCCTGGCAGGAGACACCCTCAGAAACAAGGTCCTGCCTCGAGAGGTGCGGGAGGAGCGTCCGGGGCGGTAGAACGACTCCGAGGTCAGAGTCCGCGCCGGGCCCCCACGTGCTGGGCTGGAGGAGGCGGGACTTAGGACTTTGCCTAAAGAAGGGAACGCCCCCTACTCCCGGGCCATTCTTTCCCGAGCGCAGGATGCGCTCCGGCGCGCTTCCACTTTCTATGGGGACCTGGGGGCGGGGTGGGGGGAGTGCGCCTCCTGGGGCTGAGGCCCCGGGGGTGGGGGGGAGGGGGCGTTGGGAGGGGGAGCGCAAAAGCCGGTTTGGCCCAGACGCCGAAAAAACGGGGAAATGACCGACTTTTAGGAGGAAACTTTTTTCATGACTTTGCATTTGATCCAGATAGTTTAGGGGGAAGAAATAGGCATGATTTAATGTTACTTCTTAAAGGGAACTTTCTGTATTGCTTGGCTAGTTGTAAACTAATTTGCAAGCAGAAGGTGACGGGCAAAGTTCTGTTTCCTAAAAGCTAGATGACGTGGATAAAGTTTGCCATTAGTAAATGAAGTTCTGCCTTTTTAAAGCATGGGTTAAGTTCCTACTGACACCTGTGGAAATCTGGGTCACAGACTCAAACTTCGCTCTGAGATGGCCTCAAACTGTCAAAAGGTCCTTCTTGCAGATCTGGAAGGGACTTTGGAGCCAAGAAGTCCGGCCCTTTCCTGGACTCGTGGAGCTAGGACCCGGTCGGGGGCAAGCCAGGGTCTGGCTTCCGAGCTGGGGGTGGGGTTTCCACAGTTGAAGGGAGCATCCTAGTAATTATGCTAGCCAACCAGGGCTTCAGGTTGTTTTGTGTTGACTTCTGTGAGTGCCCGTGTGGGTTCCGTGAAACAGTTGCTTTTTGTGTACGTCTGTAACCATCCTGTTGGAGATAGTTTTTGTTTTAGCTCTAAAACATTTTGATACATTTTTAAGAAAATACTTAGAAACCGAAAGCATGGATATTTATTAGCACCTATGTGCCCGACACTGGAGGGTGGGGAGGGTCAGGGACCGCGACCTGAGATTAAAGAAAGGCAAAACTTGGGCCTGGAGTCTAGTGGAAGAGACTTGAGCAGATGGCCCTGTGCAGACAGGCTACAGGCGGATAAAGGGAAGTCCCTAGAAATAAGGCTGGGAAAGGCCTCTCACAGAAGTGGGGTCTTGGCACTTGAGGCACACCGTTTTGGCAGCTTAGAGATGGATCTAGGAAATTCATGAGGCTGAGAGGCCAGTTAGAAGTCTGTCTCCAGCTGGGGGCACCTCAGGGGTTCTTGGGTTGTCTCTTCTCCTTGCCTTGGCACCCAAGTCTGGGGCTTAAAATGGGGCCTATTAAGTTTCTCAAAAGTTTCTGAGACTTGAGGCTTTTTTGGATGCCTCTTCCTTGATCCAGTAAATCCCCTATCTTTTCTGATTTCTGCATCCTCCAAAAGTTGCTAAGTGTTCCAGCCAAGACAATTTGTTGTCAGTGATTTAGACAGCCAGTCTACAACCTTCTGGTGGTGACCTCTCTTTAAAGTAAACATGGGTCCTATGACCACAGTCTGTTACTGAGAACTCAAGACACCTGGAGTGTTCTATAATCCACATTTCTGAATCTTTTATTTTCAGAACTGTATTTCTGAATCGACAGTTGAAAACTTTGCTTCAAAGATTCAAGGTCAAGAAGTGTGGAGGCTGAAGAGGGAGGTCACTAGTGAAGAGGTTTCCATCCCCTTGCCATTTCTTCTTTATCTTTGTTCTCTCTGTTATGAATTGAATGGGATGATAGTACCAATAGGACTGAGGTGAGGATTAGGGGGTGGAACAGGTCTGACACCTGGAAGGAAAAAAGAAAAACACATGTCAGTTGTCTTGGTGAAAGGTAAAAAATGTGGATGACATTTTCCTGATCTGCTATTCTAAGAACCTTGTCAGTAAAGGAAATAAGATTATCTGGCTTGGTATACTCAATGAAACTACACAATCTCATAGTTTTCACAGCTTCTCTTTCCAAAGTATTCACAAACTTCTTTGTTAATTCACTCCAGAATTCTGACATTAAACTCACCCATCTCTTGTAATAAGAAGCTATCTTCCTTTTTTTTGTGTGAAAAGTTTTCACTAAAGCACAGAAACTGATGTATGACTTAGATATCAAAGGTCACATAGACAAATTAGAGAACCAAGGAAATAATTTGCAGAATTATAGGTAATGAACAGTTCACAATCAAACAAGGTGTGAAAGGACCAAGATTTTCTACTGATCTTTCTTTTGAACCTCCTCCCCCAAAAAAGGGATGGTAGGGTGGTCGATATGCTTTTCTCTGTCCTTGGCACCTAATTGACTTTTGCCTCTTAACACTCCCAGTCACCTTTCAGCCTAAAAGGCCCCATATAGAACCAATTCCTTGCCCTCCTTGGTTTGCCAGACACAGTTGTCTTAAGAAAACTTCTGTGTGGCTTACAAGTACCTTCTTTTGTCTCAAAATTGAACCTGAATTAACAGGTGCTAGCTACAGACCCATTCCAACAAGGAATGCTGAAAATTCTAAAAGATATAATGAATATTTATAAGTAGACTAAAATTTTAAAGGTGTTTGCATTTTGTAAAAATTGCCCAACTTAGGAAAGAAATAGCTGGGGGAGAAAACTTTGCAACAAGTTTCTTTGCTAAACATCTGACTTCCAAAATATAAAAGGATTTGAATACATTTTAGAAGAAAAACTATTTGGCAATTTTACACACAACAGATGGAAACTGAGACCAGATTATTAATTTCATGGCTTTCTTTTCAGGAAAGATCATAACATAGCCTAACAATTCTTCTTTGTTACAAGTGGGAGAAGGAGAGAGAATGACAGAGAAGAAATAGACATGATATAGCAACAGAAGATACCACTAAAGTTTCTGTTTAAAAAAACAACCATTCCCCGGATATCAAAGTCTCTAGACAAAATATATTTTTCCAGCCGTCATTAGATTTACAGTGCCCCTTTCCAAAAACTTTTCATTTCTATATCATAAACCAGAATCTTAAAAACCAAATCCTCTTCTCAGACACCAGTTTCCTGTCCAGGCCACCATAATCCCTAGAAATGAAGATATCATTCAGGGGGCTTGTGTCACCTTGTAGACATTTTGACATTACAGATTAATCTTTCTCTTTCTTGAAAATTTCCACTAAGCCCAACTGCATCCAGAAAATGTCCAACTCAGTATCCTCTGGCTCTAATTGTACTTTAGTGACATTAAAAAAGGATGTTTAATGTGCTACATTTTTTTAGCTACTTTTAAGTTTTCTTCCATTCCAAAACCAATACTGTTTCCAATAGTAACTTTTGCACAAAAGCCTTTAACCCCTAAATTTAAAAAGTAACACATAGGTATCTTGCCCTATCAGAATATTTCTAATGAGTTTATATTTCCTTCAGAATAGTTTGTTTGATCCATAGAATGGTCTCATAAAGTAATTGAAGAGAATGTAAGCTTCTTGAAAATAGTGTTTCTTTTGGATTTTTTGGTACCCAGATGCCTAGCGTATAATAGTAGCTTAATGGATGCTTATCAAATGGCCTTGAGCCAGTTCTTAAAACATGGGAAGTATGTGTAAATCTGGTGTTATCTTAATAAACTGATTTTTAATACACACGTGAGTAGACACACATACATGACAAGGAAGAACGTAAGGTGACAGAGAGATTGACTTCTATTTTGCAGTCCCAGCAAGATGGCAGTTGGCACCAGCAAAGGGAAGGAGTCTAGCATTTTAAAAGTATGGCCCACTGGCAAAAATATGAAGCTACCCTGGCAAAGCCTGCTGTCTCGCTGGTCCAGTCCTGAGGCCCCCTTCTAATCTCCCAACAGGCCCTGGAGAGCCCCTCAACGAAAGACTGCTGGCCCCCACCCATCTCCCTTTAGAGCCTGGAGACTGTCAAAGGACCTTGGGAGACGGTGTCCGCCAGACACAGTGGGCCCTTCTCTAGTGTCACGAAAATCATTGACGGACACAAGATTTTGCAAGGCAGGCATGGTGCTGGGCACAGAGACCCAGGTGGAGTGGATGGAAGCTCACTTCTCACCAGATGCTTCCTTCTTGTGGAAGGAGGAGAGCACATGCAGAGAGAAGTGGGTGTGATCCCTTCCCCCTTCCCCACCAAATAGTAATCAGTTTCAGAGAGGGTTTGGTGGACACATTAAAAGTCTGTGGGACAGTTAAGTTACTCCCCACATTTCATAATTTCCATTAACATAATCCTTAATTGAAACCTTTAGAGTAGAGTCTGTATTGGGTCAGAAGACATGATTTATGCATTTGAAAAGATTGCTGATATTTGGCTAAGGGGAGAGATTAATGGTTATTAGACATGATGACTGTTTTCCAGCATTTTAATGACTTCCTTCAAGAAGAGGAAATAGACTGGCTCCATGTCATCCCAAAGGGCAGGACCAGAGCCAGCTGATGTGTTTGGATTGAGTATAAGGAACACTTTTTGTCGGTGACGGGAACTATAGTCATGGAATATTACCAGACCATAAACTTTGCATCTAGCATTAGATGGCGACCAGGTGGCTAGAGAAGCGAACGACCCCCACACTTGTAAACACATAGCCATGGTATTGTATTAACCACAGAGATGTCCAGGGCTTAACCACCCTAGAGACTCAGATAAGAATTGTAACCACAGGATGCTCTTTCCCCTCCTCCTCCTGGAATGTCTGCTCCTTCCTGCAGTCCCCCCCATACCCTTTCTCGCAGGTAGCACATACCTTTACTCTCCCCTGCCCCCTTTTCCCCTCCCAACTTTGTCCTCATGTATTGCACCTAGCTCTACCCTATATAACTTGAGCTGTTTCCATCAATAAATGAGACCTTGACAAGATCTGCTTGGTCTCCCTCTTCTTTCTCACCCATTCTCCCCCAGGCTGGATCCTCCTCGATTCCCCACGAATGACTGAGTCTCGCGGGACGGGACAACTTTTCTAACAATTCCAGTTCTCTGACCATGAACAGTACTTCTAAAGCAGTGATAATCTGTCAGGGAAGCTAGGACTTCACTCTTTGGGATACAAATGAATGAATGAGTCCATGAATGAAGAAAGCATTTGTTGTACACAGAGGACTGCCCTGTGTCCTGCAGGGCATTTGCAAGAAGAGACAGATGGTCTCTGTGGTCTATAAGGTCCTGTCTGGGTGCAAGGGAAGGCCACGGGTAGAGGTCCCAGAGTCCTTTGGGGGGAGCAGATGGAAATGCTTTTTCTCTTAGGTCGAGGCTGCCAGAAGTTCATTTTTGTGCAGAACCTTCTGAACCTGGACAAGGCCAGGAGAAGGGCTGGGGGCCCTGGGCTGGAAGCCTGGCTGTGTGCCCCATCAGGGTCTGTGGGAACGTGGCGGGGTTGGGAGCTGCTTTGTGTCTCCTTTGGGCTTCAGCTTAGGGAGTGGCAATGGGGACATTTGGTGGGGCTGGCTCTCCCCCTTTCCCCAAGACTTGCTTCTGGAAGAGTGGACTGGCCTGGAACCAAGAGGACTTCTGAACCTTAACATTCCATGATTCCCCTGTTCTCTGTAGGAGACTGGAGATGTTGGCAGGGTAGGGGGTATAGTAAGAGAAATGTTAGATGATAAAATTGGTATTGAACTTGAAAGTTAAGTTTTGTTCATTCATAGGACCATTGAATATTTTTGAATGTATATGTTAACCTCATATGTAGCAGAATTGGTAAGTTCTGAGCTAGATGTGACTGTAGTTATTCTCAAACCTTCATCACCCTCAGGCATTAATTATACCTCCTTCTCTTTGCCTCTTGGAAAACTTTTCTTTAAGCTGTTGCTCAACTTTCATCTTCTGCATGCAGCCTTTCCCTATCCCACCAACTACTAGTGGCCTCCTTCCCATCCTATCTTGGAGTTAACAGTTTTGTACATATTTGTACTTATTCACTTTATATTTGTGTTACATATTTTTTACATACTCATCAGAATGTAGGTTCGTTATGAATAGGTTTTGTTTCATTCTTTGTACTTGTATCCTAATGCCTCAAACTGACCCTGGCTCTTCATAGGTACTTAATAAATGCTCGATGATTGATTCATTGAATATTTGATGTCTCCATGCCAACCAGAAATAAGATGTTCATGTGAATATCTTTTCTTATCTAGCCTTAGAGAAGGATTAACAGGAAAATGCTATTGAGTAGCATTCTTTACTGTTGATAAAAGAAAAATGCTGGTAGAACAACAGAGAAAAAGATAATGTAGTTGGAGAGATTTGCCCTGAAGATCAAGCCATTTGGAAATAGAAAATCCAGCTTGAAGTCAAGCAGACCTGACTTCAAGTATCTCAACTACTTGACAGCTCGTGACTCTGGACACCTTATTGCAAGCTGGGGAGAAAACGGCAGTCACGTCTGCCTCAGAGTTATATTTGGGATTCTATGGACCATTGAACAAGTAGATAAAATAGTTCTTTTTTGTTTGAATAGAATAGCATTTTTATGTCAGCTAATACAACACAGGCTTGCTGAAAACATAATCAGGAAGTCTTTTGGCAAGTGGGAGCCACAGCAAACATGGGCACCTTCTCCTGTTCACATCATCTTTGTCTCTCTTTTTATTATCTGTGACCTTGATCTCTGTGACCCTACTGGAACTATCCTGGAGCATTAATATTGACTTTTATTTATAGTGGTTATCACTCCCTTTTACTTAGAACCATAGTATGGCAAACTTCTCAGTATATTTTATTTCTGAATATTTCAAACTCCAGAAATACATAGAGAAAATAGTTTTTCTTTTATTTCATTGATATTGGGTGTATTTTAACTGCCCTAACTACCAAAATGTTTGCTCTGTATGCTCAGTATTTAAACCCCAGTATTTTATTTCAGGTGAGAATATCTAATATAATGCTCCTTTGAGCTTAGTTACTGATAAATTCAGTCTTCGAGATGAGATGGTATTTTTCCAATAGGTCTGTAAATAGTTCTTTTCAGGTATCTTAGCTACATTTTGTTTAATGCAATGCTAATGCCTTATCTAAAAATAATATATGGCTGAAAATAGTAACAAGACCTTATAAAAAAGTCATACTTATGAAGATAATGGAAGGCTGTCATTTGAACAAAAAATGAGAAGTAATATTTTAAATAATCAAGAAAACTAACTAAAATATAAGATTTTAGGAGTCTGAAAAGGCTATGGTATAATAAGATAATGATATGAGTGTTGGGTTGTAAGTCAGGAGGAGAGCCAAAACTATGACGTTTTGAACCAGGACCAAGAGGCAGGAAAGGCACCCTCTCTTGGGGACTGAACAGAGTTAGAATCCAAGTCCTGAAGGAGAATCAGTTCTTTGGGCATCCCCAACCTGGGGCAGGCAGCTTGTGCCCAGCAGGTCTGGCCAAAAGGCCTCATCAGGCCTCTGGAAAAATATAAGGTAACAAGAGCTCTTCATTCTCCTCGCCCCCAACTTTCCAATCTTTTGACCCCTCACTCCTCCAAGATCCAGGAACACCAAACAAGGCTCACTGTTCTCTGACCCCCCAAACACTCTCCCTCCTCTGTCCCCATTCCTGACTTCCCTTCAGGTCCCAGCCACATCCCCATCTTTTCCAGGAAGTCTTCCTCAGCTGCCTTCATTCTAATGCCTTCCCTCGGCTGATGACAGCAGACTGCTTGTGGGCTCTCTTCCCCATTTGATTGTGAGCGCACTGAGGGCAGGGACTCCCTTCTGAACCCTCAGAGCTCAGCATGGGGCCAGGCACATCAAAGGCACTTGCTGGATGCTGATTCAACAATGACAGCGGAGTTTGAATCCAGCCAAGAAGCAAAGGGGCCTTTGGTGTCTTTTCCAGGGCTGATAACTACAATGAGTGGTGTGTCTGATTGGGAGACTGGAAAGGGAAGTGGGCGGGATGGGGGAAAGAAGGAAGATGATTGTATGGTAGCGGGGACAGTGAAAACAAGTCCCATTTCTGGGGTTACTTGTTCCTACAACCCTGCAGGTGCTTCTGTTTTTGTTTTTGTTTTTGTTTTGTTTTTTAATTTTTATTTAGAATTTTTTTCCACAGTATATATGCATGAGTAATTTTTTTTATATAATATTATCCCTTGTGTTCATTTTTCCAAATTATCCCACCCCACCCCCCTACTCTCTCCCCTTGATGACAGGCAATCCCATACATTTTACATGTGTTACAATATAACCCAGATACAATATATGTGTGTAAATCCCATTTTCTTGTTGCACATTAAGTATTAGATTCCGAAGGTATAAGTAACCTGGGTAGATAGACAGTAGTGCTAACAATTTACATTCACTTCCCAGTGTTCCTTCTCTGGGTGTAGTTATTTCTGTCCATCATTGATCAACTGGAAGTGAGTTAGATCTTCTTTATGTTGAAGATCCATCAGAATACATCTTCATACAACATTGACGTGTACAGAGATCTTCTGGTTCTATTCATTTCACTCAGCATCAGTTGATGGAAGTCTCTCCAAGCTTCTCTGTATTCCTCCTGCTGGTCATTTCTTACAGAGCAATAATGTTCCATAACCTTCATATACCATAATTTACCCAACCATTCTCCAATTGATGGACATCCATTCATCTTCCAGTTTCTAGCTACTACAAAAAGCTGCCACAAACATTTTGGCACATACAGGTCCCTTTCCTCTCTTTAGTATTTCTTTGGGATATAAGCCCAATAACAGCAAGGCTCAGGTGCTTCTGTTTGCCCCTTTTTACAGTTAACCTACCTGAGGCAGACTGGGATGAAGAAACTCATCCAGCATCACCCTGTGAATCAGTGGCTAAGGCCAGATTTGAACTCATCTTCCCAATTCTGGTCTACCCCATTCGCCATGTGCTGTTCCCCACCTTCTCCTCCCTGCCCCATACACATTGACGTATGGCTCAAACACTAAAAGGATAGGAAAGCATCAGAACCCAGAAGATCCTTTCTGGAAAATCTATTGGAAACTTTGGATGAAGGTCTGGAGAAGCAGCACTGGCAGGAGAATATAGGGTTGTAGCCAAGCCAGGCTCCATTTCATAATTATCATGTCCATATCACTTTGAGAACCAGTTCTTGTAGTGTAGATTGGCAAAAAGAAAAAACAACCTTAATAAAGGTCAGAGAAAGAGGTGACAATGTTGAAATTTGAATTTAAAAGTTGTAATATGGGTTCTCATAAAACCATGATACTTAATTACAAATTCGAATGTTTCCAACTGGAATTTTACCAAAAATTTTCTAAATGTTCTCATCTGGCCTTTTTTTTTTTTTTTTTTTTTTTCCTTTTTTTCTTTTTGTGAAAATCCTGAGCAGTTTTGGTCTTAAAAAGGCAATGGAATCAGTGTCCTCTGAGAGGTCACTCTAGTGTCACCTCCATTGGGCTATCAGATTTGAGAATCTAATGTTTTATTGACCTGAACCTTGGTGTATATCCCTAAAAATTCCCAAAAGTCTAATGAATGTTTCAAATTAAATTCCCTTCCCAACCTTTTTTTTTTGTTTTATTTTTGTGCCTTTTAAAAGGAAGGGATGTTGCCTATTAGATATTTGAAATATTTGAATGGAATGCTGTAACTTTACAAAAGTAGAATATTGGTATTGCCCTTGTAATTTAGAAACCTTAGTGATAGCAATCAATTGCAATTATCATTGGAATATGAAATTTAAAGTTATTATTTATTTCACTTTTTACAGAGAAGCTAAGATTTTCATAATGGTGCTTTGGTTTGATCAGTTATCAAACAGCTCTGCAATCAATTAGCTTTGGACATGGGGAACATGAATTTAAGATCTCAAATTTGGATGGCCTATTCTTAAGAGAAACTTGTGTAGTAAAATTAATTTTTAGTAAAGTTTAAATAAAGTTTTCAGAGTATTTGTATCAACTGAGATAACAGGTAAAAACACTTTTTAAGAAACCTTAAAGCAAGCACTATGTAAATGATAACTATTATAGGTAGTGTGATAGCCTGATTGTAAACATACAAATAACAATTATGATTTTCCATAGAAACTTAATGAATCGAATGTGTTTAGAAATTTATAAATGCCTGGAAGCTATCAGCCCCCATGCTAGTCTGAAAAGGATGAGACTTCCCACGGAAACTTGATTGGTCATCTGGTATGAATTACAAAAGTCATGGAGTAAAGTAATACTGTCGATGCTATGTCTGGGCCTCATTAAAGCATTTGGTCCAGTTGCTCTTAGGAGCCTCCTTGGACCAAAGATTCCTTCCTGGCTTTTGAGGTTAATTGCTTAGGGGAGTGGACACTTGTCTCCTAGACCATCAGTGTCAGTACCTGTGTCTATGATATCAGCAGAAGGATGGATCCCTCCGGTCATGGCCGTCCCTTTGTCCTCACTGAGCTCTGGCACCCCTCCCTCATCCCCAGCCCTCCTCTCGGGCCACTAGCTGGACCTTCCCTCACAACTGGTCATTTGGGACCTATAAGAGGAATCCAGACACCTCTTATTTCACAATGCCATTCAGACTCTCTTTGTGTTTTTATTGAACCATCCTTTTCTTCTTAGGAAGCCATTCAATTAAAATTTTCCATCCCATCAACTTTATAGTATTGATAATATATAGACTTTCAAGCCATTCTCCCTGAGTTTACCACCTGGCTCACTACCTGCTGCTTCTCCCCATCTCCTGCCCTTCTCTTAGGGACCTAGGAGCATCTCCCTTCAGATCCCTCCCCTCTTATTTCTTTAACCTTGTTGGCTCCTGTGACCTCCTCAGAAGCCACTCCTAAGAAGGATCACGCCATTACCCACAAGCCTAATGGCAAGCTTGACCATTTTCCTATCTGATCACTCTCAACTGTTCCACCTCCATTATGTTTCTACCTCCCCCAACCTGCTTTTCATGTTATTCATCCCCTCCACCTCTGCTTTCTGAGGCCATTAGTCCTGCTCCAAGTTCACTCTGTTCTCTCCTGTCCCAACCCGATCATTAGCCCTTTCATTTTTGCGCCACCCTCTGCTCTTGAATTCTTTACCTTCTTGCCATATCATTGCTCTTCTCCACAAGTCTTAGCCCATCCCACCATCTGCTCCCTCCACACCTATTCACGAGTGACTGAAGAAACTAGACAAAATTTCACAATTGTGCTGCCTGAATGCATTAAAATTTGTTGTTTTCCAGCTATCCCCTTGGGAAGGAGCTGAACTTGGCTCTTCCTGATCTCCACAGCCATCATTCTATTCGCTTTTTTCTTCCGTAGTGCTACATGTTCTTGCTTTTCCCTGCCAGCTCATTGTTTTCCTTTTCAGCTTATACCTACCATACTATCTTCCATTTTTATTTTTGAGTTTTTGGCAATTTTGTTTTTCCTGAGAGAGTGTGGTGGCCAACAATAACCAACCAGGTAGCATCACTGGTAGGTGGAGCGCTGTTGTTGAGTTAGGATTTTGTGACCTGGGGTCTAGATGTGATTCAGGTTGTTTCTCCTCTTCCTGTGAAGTTCTGGGTCCAGCCCATTGTCTGTCTGCAGCATTGTTCAGGCAGGCTGGCCACACGTCACCACCTGAGCAAGAAGTAATTTCAGCCACTTTGTTTTTCCAGTGTGAATGAATATTTAGACTGGTCTGTTTTCCATTACTGAGAATTTTGCATTGAACCCCTTGGCGTAATTTTGAGAATTCATACATTTTGTTTTCTGGTTCTGAAAGAAAAGGAATTATGGAGATAATTTTAAAAACTTTGGAATTATGGATAAGATTAGATTTTTTTGGTAAGGGGAAATTTGGGAAATTTTGAAGAGAAGGTGAAGGACTGAAGAGAAGATGGATGAGCACAAGTTATACAAGGAGGAGGAGTAAGAGAAGGGAGAAGCAAGTTATGACTTTTAAGGATTAAACATTTTTTAAAAAGTGAAAAAAGTATTCACATTCTCCAAGGACTGGTCAACACAGCAAGAGAGCTGGGCTGAAAGAGCAAAAAAAGCAAAGACTTGGCCTCTTGCCCCAGGGAAGTCAAGATCAGAGAGAAATTTGTCAGGGAGGGTTTCATGTCATTTTTATTGTTCAAGCTTGACCAGGTGGCTACTGTTTAAAACCAAAGACCAGACTGGCTTAAATATTCAAAAGAAGTTAAAGAACCTCATGGAAGAAATCTTGTCCTTCTGAGTTCACCAGATTAGTGAAATGGAGGAGAGGAAGTCCCCTTTAAAAAAAAGAGAAAAGAGAATTAGAAGAAATTAAGGGGAGGCCAGATCTGTTCCAGAGAGTGTCAGTCGTTGGAGGAAAAAGAAAAGGGACTATGGCGTCAACTTGGGCTCATTCCTTTTTTGAAGAAGCTAGAAACCTTTACCCTACAGGGCATGAGGAAGCCAGACCCCAGCTGTGTCAGGGAAAGGCTTCATTCCCCAAGCCGGCTCCCAGCCCTGGCTTCTCAGAATGACCCAGTGGAGGAGCATTGGGCCTTTCTGTTGATTATTTGGGGTACCAGCAGCTTGAGAGGTGGCAAGACTGGGCAAGTCTGGGGAAGGAGACTTTAAGCCTCAGGACCCCACATGCAGATTTGGCGTCACAAAGAGACTCTTAAATTTGGAGACATTGCCATTATTTAAATGGTGAGCCTTTCCCATGAGGGCAGTTAAATGGATAGCTCTTTAACTCTAAACCCTTCCCTGATTTCATCCTTGGGTGCTGTGAAGAGAATCATGGTTTTCAAATTTATCGATAGGAAATGTTCCCACATTGAAGTTTGTCAGTGAGCTCTTGAAGCGCTCTAATAGCACTACAATCCAGTGCCTGTGTACATGAAGTGAAGCCCATCAAAGACAGCAGAACCTGTTCCCGTCCCAGCACCACTTCTGGGACCCCGAATATCTAAAACAACTACTAGAGAACTGGACTGGAGAACGGCCACTTTGGGTTGGGTTTGGGAAAGCACTCAGGCTCTGGAAATGATGGAGTTGGAGTCCACCTTCCCCCTCTCTTGTATTGTGACCTTCATTGTAGCCTGAGGAGCTTTCCTCAGGAGAACTTCAGATGGTTTGCAAACCTCATTCTCCACTCACTATGAAAGTAATTAAACTTCTGGTACTCCTATCTCTGTCCTGCTTTGTACAGCCCTGGCTGTTCCCAGGTTAGAGATCAGGCCTGTCCAGATTACATTTAAAATTTTGTTAATTTTAGGGGAAAGAGAGAAATCTTTTGTACTTTAAGAGAAATCTCTCTAGTGGGCATGCAAAGTGGGAGTTAGTGAAAGTGCTTTAAAATCAGGGTCTGAAAGAAATGGGTTTCAGCTCCTCTCCCACGGTCCTAACCATTAGTAAGTGTTCTCTGTGGGCTGCCTTTGCTCTTCTAGCTCCTTCAGATTCTCCGGTCTGGCAGCCAGGGAAGTTCCCCAACCAGCCTGCTAGTCATCCGTGCTTGCCTTGCCTTGCTTTGCCTTTATTAAAGATCACTCTTTGCTATGCTAAGGAAAAAAGCATTTTGTTTTGAAAAAGTTTTTCACTTAGAGTCTGTTTTCAAGTTTCTTCTAATGGTAGAACTGTGAACTTATTTTTACTTTGTCACTTGGATAAACTATTGCCTTTCCTAACTGCTGTTCCTTCTTGAAAGTTTGTGATAGCATTGTTGAAATAGCATTCCATCGTATTTTGGAAGAGGAAATTCTTAAAAAAGAATTAAACTAAAAATACTTGGTGTGTATTTCTTTCATATATAATTGATGCGTATGAAATCTTGTAGTGGTGGAAGAAAATGTTTGATTTTTTTTTTTCATGTTTGAAAAAAATGGTATAGTGCCTGCTGCCAGAGGTAGGGGGTTATTCCGACAGTTTGTACGCGTATTTAAAACCTTTTGAGGATTGGACTGGGAAGTGCACCATGTAGAACTGGAACTTCACTTTGAAACTCTAATGGTCCTAAAAAGGGCACTTCTCGCTCTCCCTTGCACATCTGCTCTGCACGTGGGCCCCACCCACTAGGTCCGCTCCAGAGGCCTCCCGATGCCCCCGTGCTGCCCTTCTACACAGTGCCTCCCTGCTGTATCCTTTACCCATCCAGGCCAGCTTTTTCTCACCCATGGCACGGTCCTCGTGGGAGGCACCATCCCCCAGCCTCCAGCTGGTGCCTCTGCTTGTAAGGTGCTGCTCCAGCCCAGTCTTTCACCCCTCAGCTCCTTGTGCCCTGCACTGAACTATGGTGGGCGAGGGTGGCGCAGACGTATACACGTTAATGTCATGTTTGTGCATTTTCACCCTGGCTGCTTCTGCCCCATCAGAATGGGGGAGCTCTGACTGAGCGCTGCTTCTGTCCCCAGCACCTCGGAAATACTTACTGCGTCACTGGCGGGGGCGGGGGGGTAGACATACATGCATCCATACACCCAGATACATCTTCAAATTTCTCACCCCAAAGAATGAGAAAGCAATGTGGCACCGCCTGTGTTCTAAGGATGAACACAACAAACATATTAGGCAGTTACTCTGTACAGAGCACTGTGCAAGGGATAGGCCTTGCCCTCAAGAACCTTATATATAGTGCTGTAAACAGAAGGACCGGTGCGTACTTAGACCTGTAAAAGTTCAGAGTATATGAAGTCTGCAAACTTCAGATAGCGTGAGGAGTTTGGCAATAAGAAGGCAATAAGCAATAAGAAATTCCCAATGACCAAGTCGTCACTGATAGTTATTATCTACTCCCCAGGATTTATGGTATTGTAGATAATTCTACTGGTGGTGGATGAGGAACAGAGAGGGGGGAATTCCACACCCAGAGAGTCTGCTCCCAGTTCATACGGAGAGAAGGGCTGATGAAGGGGGCCAGGACTTCTTTGAGTCTTCTTTCTTGTGCCATACTCCATAAAAGCATCAAGGATTGGAAGTCAAAAATGAAACCGGCCCTTTCTTCCCTGGGGCAGCTCACCTTCTTTTAGGAAGACAACCTTTGGGGGGGGGTAATAAGTAGAGCAAATATAAAGTACTGGCTGCATCCCATTAGGCTAAGCTCTGGGGATACAAATAGGCAAGACAGTTGTGACCCTCCAGCCCTTTATAGTCTAAAGAAGGAAGACATCCAGTAGACTTGCAAAGGTAGGGTAGAAATAGGAACTCCTCTGGAGTTACCTGCTGAGTCCCTGGGCAAGGGTCTGGCAGGAGGATGTGGAGGGGCTGGTAAAGTAGGGAAAGCCCGCTGTGGAGGGGACCTGGGAATGAACACGTGATGTTTGGAGATCGGTACCAGACAATGCGACTAACGATCTAGGGCATATCTGGTGAGGAACCTCCCCTACCACTGTTGTTACTTTAAAACACGAGGTGTTTTAGCGGTGTTTAGAAAGAGGTGGCTGGAATCCCAAGTGACGGGGCTCAGGTTACTGGACCTTGTACATGTCCAAGTAGAGTTGTGACCCAGATTTGTTGGACTCGAGGCTGGCTCTCTCTCCATTATGTCTTGCTATTTCTCAAATTTAATATAATGTAATTCTGTAAAGAAGGTAGCAGCAAGGAGGAGTTTGAACAGAGTTTTGAAAGAGGTTAGAAGGAAAGGGTTAGCATGTGACCAGAGCGTAGAGCACCAATCACCTAAACAAGCAATAGAGGTAAGGGCTGGAATGTCACATGGGAACAGCAGCAAGAAAAGTCTCATTTTAGAGTGGTTTAAGTGCCAAAAGGTGGAGTAGTTTGTATTTGGTTTTAGACTTAATTTTTGAGACATTCAAGTTAATTGAATTGAGGAGAAGCATAGTCAGATCTGTGATTTATTTAGATTTACAATTTTGACGTGTGTGAAAAACAGATCCAAAAGACAAGATAGTTTAGGTGGGAAAACCAATGAGTTGTCTTCAGATAATCTTAATAAACAGGGTTTGTTCTGGAGGGTAAACCTTCTTAGCACTCTGCCCGTAATCAATATGGTTTTGTGGTAATATATTTAATGTTAGTTTTCACCTACCTATAACCATTTCGCTAATAACTTAAGCTACAAATGTAGCTGTTTCTGACTCTGAACCTCTCTGATCCCAGTGATATTAATCCATTTTTAGAAGCAAATATTAACATTATAGAGAGTGTGCTTGCATTATTGTATTATCCATAAATATTAACAGGAAAACCAAGGAAGCATTCTGTTATTGTTCACCTTTCCCCTTTTCCTTAAACTAGACATCTGTGTGTAAGACCATAGAGTGTTTGGAGGGAGAGAAAGCCAAGCTCCCCGAGGGTCAACCTATAAACACAGCTGGGCTCTTGTGAAGTCACAGCAGAGCGGGACTCAGAGGGTGCTGGGGTGCCAAGAAAAAGGGGGGCTGTTTGATAGCCAAGGAACAGGAGGAGAGTGCAGGGGAGGCTTAATGAGCAGGGCGCCTCTTATCTTCCCCCAGAGAATTCTTAAAACACTGTTAGTTTTTGTCACTAAGATATGCCTCTTTCCTTTTGAATTTTTAAAAAATAATGAGAAACTACCCATAAATTAACCCATTTTGGGTCTGAAAAGACACAGCAGTGGAAAGAAACTTAATGAAAATTAGCTGAAATGCAGAAGGGCAACAGCCGGAGGTGAGCCCAGAAAACCCTGGATTTAAATCTTGCTTCTGACAAACTGTGTAACTGGGCAAGCTCAGCCCTCTGGAGCTCTGCTTAATTAGCACTCTGATGCTAATGATGAGCCTGTTTCAGGGATTTCTTGGCAGGAGGTTGCCATCTTCTCATTTTACAGATGAGGAAATTGAGGCAGGCGGAGTGAAGAGAGTCGTCCAGGCACACGGCTCATGTCAGGGGCCAGACCTGGATTCCAGAAGAGGAGGCTTCTGGGAGTCCAGGGCCAGTTCCTTTCCCTCGCAGGTGTCTGGCACAAACCCAGCCAGTTCACTCAAGCCGAGACCTTTTTCTCATGGGTGTGATTAGCATGTCTGTGCAGGTGACTCGCAGATCCTGCAGCCATTGAGGAGTCCCATCACCCACTGTCTGTTGGGCATTTTAAATGAGATGTCCTAGCGAATCTGAGCAGACCTCACTGTGTGGCCCCCCTCCCCCTCTTCAATTTCTCTTTGGACTCTGGCCCCGTCCTCACTTCCCAGATCTCAGTCCTCCCTGCACTCGGGAATCCAGCTAAACTTGCTTGCCCTCTGTTCATCCCCTACTGTATTCTACCTGGGCACCGGGCACCCTGCTTCCATGCCAGGGATACACCCCGTCCTCCCCTTTGGCTCATAGACTTTCTCTTCATGTAGCCCCCTGGCCATCGGTATGTGTTTTGCAGCTGTGTGTAGAGCACAAGTTCCAGGAGAGGAAGGCCCAGGCCCAGCCATTGATGAATGTTTGTCAATAGCATAATCCTAACAGTAGTTAGGAGGGACCTGGGGTTGCCAATTGCAGCCACCCTGTCTCAGGTGATCTTGTGATCCCCATTCTACAGACGAGCACGTGGAGGCGCAGGACCTGCAGGCGGCTTGTGCAGGTGGCAGAGCCAGGGTGTGAATTCCCATCTTTGTGAGTTCAAGTCCAGGACTGTCCCCACTGTGCCTCCAGCTGTGTCATTGTACTCTCCACACTGAGGAAATCCTAAATTCCTGTGTATAATTCAGCAAGTTATATTTATACTTACAATTTCTGTAAGTATGTTTGTAATTATATTTATTATAATACATATAACCCAGTAAGTTATATTTACTGACATGACTGAATGTTCTTAATTGGGGGGGGGGGTAAAGAGAACAGTTTGCAAATTATAGCCCTGTGAAGTTGACTGTGATTCCTGGGGAGATTATTGAACAGGGAGTTAATGAAACGGTCGCCACTGCCCCGGAGCCAGTGATTCCAGAAAGGCTGTGCTAGGCAGGTGGCTGACTGGGCCTGGGGGGGAGCAGGAGGCCGGTTTACCTGGCCTTTAGCACACCTCTTAGTCGGGCCCTCCCGCTACTCTGGGGGGTAGAAGGGAAGGCGCAGAGCTGTGTGTGGGGCCGGACAGCTGCACTCCCATAATAATCAGCAGTTGTCCAAAGGTTTTTCAAGAGCTCCAGGCCCAGCATGAGTCATGCGAGTGACGTGGCAGCCAGCAGATCCACGGTGATCTGGGCCCAGGGTCCCAGAAGGACAAGGTGACAGCACCAAGGTGCTTTGCCCTGCTGCCACCCCCCTGGCATCCTGGGCTCAGCCCGGGCCTTGGTTGGCGAGGGCCAGAGGAGGCAGCGGGACAATAGCTGAGGAGCTGGCCAGACTGGGCTTGGAGGAAGGGAGTGGAATTGGGGTCAGGAGAAGGGGAATGTTACAAAGAAGCACATTTAAGTCTGACGGCAGGAAAGGCTAATTTTGTTAGAACTCCCCAAAGCTTGGGGCTTTCTGGAGGGGATGGATCTCCTGAAAAGCCTCCCTCAACTGGTTGTCAAGCACAGGATGGCGACCCTTTTTTTAGATTTGAAGCTGTAGGAATAGTTCTACTCAGGGAAGGGCTGGAGTCCTAGATGGGGGCTCTCCAAAGTTTGGGACTCCGAGACAGGGAAGGAGGGAACATTTCCTAAGAGCTTTCTCTGGGCTGGGTACGTGGGTGGTAAAGGGGGCCTCCAGAGCTGGGACTCCGAGCAAGCCATTTAATCTCCCAGTGAATCCCTTCGTGATGTCTCGCCCAATTGCTGATCTGCACTGAAAGTTTCCCATCCCTGCCAAAGTGCCAGGCTGGGCAGCCTTCCACCCCCAGGTTCCCAGTCATGAGCTCCTGGAGCACAGGCTCAGCTTTTCACTCCTGCACTTAGAAGGCCTGGTGGGGCAAATGCCACATTGAATATGTATGTAACATTCACTGTGGGCTGGGGAACTCTTGGTCCTCATGGCCTGGGAGGGAGATGCTATGAGTATCCCCATTTTACAGATGGGGAAACCAAAGCAGACAGCTTCAGTCCAGTCCAGCCAGCATTGTGTGTCTGTTCCAGAGCAGTTCAGCGGCTCAGATCTGGACTCACAACCACTTGAGGTCAGATGCAGATTCAGACCTTTCCAGGCTGTGTCACATCTGTAAAATGGGGACACACTGGAGAAGTAAGTGGCAAACCAATTCAGCATCTCTGCCAAGGAGACCCCCTGAATAGAAACACAGGGTGCCCTTGAAGTGCTGTACCCAGTGCTGGGGATCCTCATGCCAGCAGCAGCCAGCTCTGCCCCCCCAGGACCTTTCATGCAAACTTAGACCCTCAGATCATGGCCCTGAACAAAGAAGATAAGACTTCCAGAGGAAATGTCACCTCTTAATCTGATTGTCGGAAAGCCCCAGTGCGCAGGCGGTCATGATCAGGAGGGACTGGAGAGCCCAGCTCTGACCTTGCCACTCCAGCTGGCAGGCCCAAAGTTCAGTTTCCCAATATGAGCTAGCTTCTGAGGGAGCTGTGGCAGTTAAATGAGATCATCAAATGTAAAGGGCCTGCTAGCTACTGTTAGGATTCCAACCCTTTCCCTTTGCAAAAGAAGAAAATGCCCAGATTTCCAAGCCTGAGGGGATACCCGACCCTCGACTCAGATCAAGGAGCTCTGCCCTGACTGTACCCCTGCCCAAACCCTCTGGGTACCAGGCCTCTGGGCAGAAACCCCTCCTCCCCCAGGTGCCTTGTCTCCCTCTTTTAGCCTGTCTGTTCCTGGATAATGGGTGGGCTATGGACTGGCCTTCAGAAGAAAACATGGGCTTTCAGTTAATGGTTTATGGGGAAGGAGAAAAGGTGGTCGTAGTATTCAAAAGGTAATCTACTTTTAGAAAGCTTTTGGGAGCAGTCAATGCCTCACCAGATGACCCTATACTATGGCTGTGAGGGAGCTGCTGTCTGGACAGGATGGGAATGAACCAGTTATTCTTCCTTTTACAAACATTTCTGGTGGGGCAGGGAGCAGGGTTTTCAGGTACTCCAGCAAAAATGTGACTAAATATGGATTTGAGAGAAGAAAATCTATATTTGTGACTACATGATTGTTTTGAGGGAAGATTATTTTCTCTTTCTTCTCCTTTTCACTCTCTCCCTTCCTGTCCTTTACTCAGTAAACTGTTCCTTAACTTTCCAGTGCATCTAATTAAAGTTTGCCTGACACTTTTATTATATATTTAATAAATTTATTATATAGTTAATAAATTAAATAAATAAAATTTAATAAATTTTGCTGCTTTTTTCTTTACAATTTTTTTTTGAAACTTATCTTTTAACTTTAACTTAACTATCTTTTAACTATCTAACTTTAAAACCATCTTTTAAAAAATGAAGGAAAAGAAAAATTAAGACTAAATATCTTTTTTCAAAATGTGTTTATTTTGGTGACCCCTTTTTCTGGGATGTGCTAGGGAAAGGGTTGTGGAGGATTATGATGTGCTACTACAAACTGATTCTCAGAAGTGGCCACTAACACTATCCCACCCCCCCAAAAAACTAGGTTTCTGTGTCTGCCATTGATTCCTTCCATCTTCCTTGGAGCTTCCTCCTTTCTTGGCCCTGGTCATGACTGATTTGTCCAGTCTCCCCAGCCTTGCCAGTCTGTGAGGCACAGTTACATAATTAAGGAAGGCTGCTTTTGTCTTTGAGATCAGATTCCAGCTCTGCCTTTGTTCAAGCTGACAATCTAAAAGAAAAGAGATTGATTGTTTTGAAAGACTCATGTAACCTGCTGGCCAACTTTGTGATTTCATCTCTTACTTTCTGTTTGTGGTAAGAGATTGGTTGTATGAGATAGGAAGGCTGACCACAACTCATTAGAGAAAGACAGTAAAACTCTCAGGGTACCTAGAAGGAAGAGAATTCAAGAGAGGAGGAGTGAAGGGGAAGCTTTGGACCTGGGAGTCAGCACACCAAGGAGACCCAGGAGTCTCGGCATCCCTCCGGGACGTGGCGACTCACTCTCAAAGCCAAAGGCCGCCATTTCAGCCTACATGAAGAAACAGTGTTAGATTTTAAGGAGAGGAGATCAACTTAGAGGCATAAAGAACTATTAAAAAGAATAATTGAATAAAGAATTGGATCTGAGGAATATTGTAAAGGCAAGGGGACTTCAGTCCTCCATCCTTTTTTTCTCCACAAAGGCCACCTTGTTGTTCATCCCTCTGTGCTGGCAAGATGGGGGATCTTGGAGGTTTTCACTGAAGATGTAAAACCCAATAGTCCTTCATTGTGGAAGGCCTGAGAGCTAATTTGATGGCCCAGAGCTATGAGGAGCAAAGTGGTTTTGGTACAAAGAATAAAGCCATCACTGGATCTTGGTCCCTGGACTGGGCTTCTGGGGCCACTTTCCAGGAGCCCCAGGATCCTTTGCTTTCAGGAGTGTGTATTAGGAAGATGGATGACTGCAGCTAGAGCATCCCCTGGTTCAGTTCTTGTTCTGTGTAACCTTGGGAACAGCCTTTCATTCTCTCTGTGCGTCATTCTCTCCAACCACAAGTGGTTTTTAACAAAGAACTGAAGTGCTCATATCCATTTTAAAAATTTAATGGGTTTTTTTTTCCAATTAACAAAAATTATCATCTGTCTCTCATGCCCCTCACTCTTTGCAGGTGTGGCACAAGGAGAAGAAAATAAATAAAACTTCTATAACGAATGGGCAAAACACATCCCCACGTTGGCCACATCCAAAAATATACATGTTGTACTATATACCCTGAATCTAGCTGCTTTCCATGAGGAGGTTACTGGATCATTTTTCAAAAAGCAGTGACAAAAATTCTTCAGTATCCTCAATGAAGGTTTGAATGAACCAATGAATAAATGTTTTTGCTTAGTAGATAATGGTTAAATCAAGACAAACTTGTCCAAAAGTGTGTACTTTTATTATTATCTTAATTCCACCTGAGGAATAATAAATAACTATTTCTTCCTCTCTCTGATAAAAACAATACTCTGTTTTATGGTCAGACTTACTACTCTGCATGTAGAAAACTCCCCTTTTATAAGCTATTAGTTTGTCATCAAGATGGCTTTTAAAAATAGACTTTATTGGAATTCATTGACTTGCTCAGGCTTTGGCTTTGTGCCAGACCTCCCAAGCTTCAAGCCTACAACAGCCCTCATTCAGTGTCCTGAATAGCAAGCTCAGAAAAACTTTGAAATAGAAGTGTTCGTTTGAGAGAAAAAAAAGGAAAGAAAACTTTAAGTAACATTACTTTGGAACATTTATCAATTCTGATACATAATAGTGATATTTGTAACCATTCTGTATTCCAAACATTCAAAGAAGAAAGGCATCGTTTTGATGCTGTTTCTGGGCATGATAATGATTCGTGTCAACTGTCACAACAGGTTTGTTTAATATGTAACTTGTTAAGTAACTTTATTACCAAATTAGCAAGGTTTTTAATGAATACAAATAAATAGTTGGAGCAGAAGCCCAGGGGGGAAATGGAATTGTTTACATTTTGATCACAGTAATGCTATAAGAAATGCAGCAAAGATAACAACATCCCCTTTTTTGTCACAGGAACTCACCAGTAGGATCTATCTACTGAGGAGGAAAGTTAGAATCTTGAGTAAGAAAGTACCCACCCCAGTGAAACTAGAAATCTTTAAAGTATTAAAGGAAACATGAACCTCTTTCTTGTCAGTTCCACAGAGGTTGAGAACGTCTTTTTTCTCAGCTTGTGTGTATGTCCAGTGGCTGCCCCAGCGCTCTGCTCACAGGCATGGTGTAGGGGTGCAGTGGAAACATTGGTCCTCAAGTGAAAGGTCCTGCCTGGGACCGTTGGAGGAAGAAGATGCCAGCAGGAAGATAACGAGGGAAAATTTATCTCTACTGAGTACAAAGACCAGGCTCATGAAGCAGGAATTTCTGAGGAGGAACCACAGGTGGGGGCAGGGTGAGGTGAGGTGATCATCTGGAGCTTGAGTTGGACTTTGAGACAAAGTGCCTAGGACTCTTATTGGACAACCCTGACCTTCGGGAGGGGGCGCCATGATGCCCAAGGGAATTGGATTTGAGTGAGAGAGCACTTCCCCAGGAGGACGGACTCCAGTGGAGTCTTCGAGGGAAGGCGGATTGAGCCTCTCCACTGGCAGAGAGGAATTTCTTGGGGGACAAGGTTGGAGAGACAGGAGCCACCGCCAGACCAGATCTGATGGGAAAGGAGGATTCTACTTTAGGCAAAGGGGTGTATTGGCAGGTTGATTTAGAAGTGCTGGGTAGGCTGGCTTGGAAGAAAGGAGGCCTATTTGAGGCTCTAGCAAGAGTCCTGAAGTGCAGGGCTAACAACAAAGACAGGAAGTGGGAGCACTAGACGTACCTCGGTATAGACAGACTTCAGAAGAGTTATTAGCACAGCAAAGATCTCCATGTGGATAAGCTCCATTATCCAGCACAAAGCAAGTATTCTCAAAAGCTCATTTCTAAGCCAATTTTACAGTACATTTTTCCATAGAAAAAATGTCCTAAAGTGTTTTGGTTCTCATGCCAGAGCACAAAAACCCCTTTAACTCATTATGAAGCTGAACCTCTGCAGGCTTTAGCACCCCCCCCACCCCAAACCCCACGACCGACACTGCTTCTTTAGGAAAAGATGGGCCTTGTTTCGAGGCAGGGCCGAGGAGCATCCTGCTCAACTTGGGGGTCTGGGCCTTGGTGTAGGCCTTGCCCCTCCCCCCTTCTCTCCCCACTCAAGGATGTGGCTTGTGGAAGCCTTAGTTGCCTTGCAGGCTTAGCTCCCAAGCCCCTTCTCCAGAAGAGGGGGCTCAGCCTTCTGCCCTTCTCTTTCCCCCCACTCCAGCTCTCCACATATGCACTGTTTACTACCAATGGCACACAGACTCTTGGTGGTGGGCTCCGTTTTGTTTTTCTCCCTTCACCCCTGGGTCAATACCTGCCACACAGTAGGGGCTTGTTTCTACCTGCTGGTTGACTTAAAGTGAGATAGGGAAAAATGAGTCAAGACAGATTCAGAATTTTGGGTCTTCAGTCATCAAAACAGAGAACGAGAGACAGAGACACAGACAGACAGACACAACTGGTTTCTGGAAAGGGGGGCTATATTTTATTTTGAATGCTCTGAGTTTGAGTTTGGCAACGCTGAAGACTTTAGAAACATGCAGCAGATATAAATGCATCTCAGAAGCCTAAGCCTAAACCTTCATTACAGTTTCCTGTGCATTCTGCAGGATTCACACAAATGGAAACACTTGCAACTAATGCTGGATCCTCCTGGATTTGAACAGTATTGAGAAAAGAAGTTCAAACAGGGTCAGCTTAAAAACTCCAGCCCACAAGTTGTTCTTCCTTGGTGTGGACATTAGTGGGCCTTCAGTCTTTGGTCATGACCTAGACTGAAGTAGAATTTATCCCCTACTACCAGCTCAACCCTATGGGTATACTACATTACAATTGTATTGTGGTTCTCTCCGTTGCACCTCTTAGGATATTTCTGGATTATCTCCAACGTTTTATCTATTTTCTTGGATCCCTTCTTTTTTTTAACTAGGTGCTTAGGGGATACCTAAAACATTCTAAAGACAATTCTGTTAGAAATAAGTAAATTTTAATTTAGAAAGGTGTTTTGAAACCTCCATGAACAAATAATCCCTGTGATTATATATTGTTTTAAGTTAATTATTATAGTAGCTAACATTTATACAAGGCCTACTTATATCTCATTTGATCCTTAGTCCTGAAGGGAGTTGAGGACACTGAGGCAAACAAAAGTTAAGTGACTTAAGTCAAACGGCTAGTACGTGTCTGGGATCAAGATTTGAACTCCGGCCTTCCTGGTTCCAGGTCCAGCACGCTCTCTCCTGTGCCATAGAATTAATTGCATTTGAACCAAGTTACATGCTGTCTAGAAGAAGATAATGTTTTGATAATCAGTGATTTAGAAGTTTTGTGCATCTTTGGTTTTTTTTAAGAAAGTGAGATTTTGGGGGAACTGAGAAAGAAATGATCAGAAAGTGGGTAGAATATCAGAGAGGGGTCAGGAGGGATTGGCATTGATACGGGGGAAACCATGAGTTTCCACTACAGATTTTAAAACATTGTTTGGTAATGGAGCCCGAACCTTTGTCTAGTCAGCTGGTCAGTCAAGAATCCAGTTAAAACCAGGTCCCGAAGTATTGAGATGTCAATTCTGTCTGACAGGTTTGGGATTGGCAGTTCACCAGGGAATCCTATCAGACCAATACTTAAAGTAACAAGGTCATCAGGGACATATTTGCCTCAGCTTCGCCTTTTATGAAAAATTTACAAGCAGATTTGCAATGACAAAAGTGCAATCTATTACATATACTTCATGTTTTATATTAAATTTTATAAGTACCCTGTTGTTGAAAAAAATGTAACTAACTTTTTTTCCCTTTTCGTTTTACCAGGTTGATTTTTGGAATGTTGTATCCTGCTTATTATTCATACAAAGCTGTGAAAACAAAAAACGTCAAGGAATACGTAAGTCCAACTATTTAATTTTTTATAGTATAAACCTGGCTGTAATTCTGTAAGGATCCCTGCTAAAGAATCCCCAAAGAAAGTGTCGCTCATTGGTGGGAGATGCCCAGCCACCGCCAGAGATGCCAGCTCTTGGGCTGGTGGCCAGCCCTCTGCTGGGGAGGCTGGTCCTCAGAGAGGGTCCCCAGCCTATCCTTTATCCTCCAGAGTCTGGCCCAGCCTGGAGGCATCCATGGCTGCTTTTCAGGAGGAAGCCCTGCCCAGAGTCATGTTTCCAATGTAGTAACCTGCCTAGTGATTAATATGACAGTGTCACTTAAGGGTGGTTTTCTTTTATGATGTACATCAATCAAAAACTCTTCAATTTAAACTAAAAGTTAAAAATTTTTCATTTTAAACAATTGTATTCATCTTATAAGGAAGCTTTTTTTTTTTTTTTCAGTCTAGTTTTCAGAATAGTTCTTGGTTAAATCTTTCAAGTAAATATAACTCATTCTTTTGAGAATGTCCCACATCGGTGAAAATGGGGAATAGATCCTGGACAAAAACTAGAGATGCCAGGTCTGATCTGCTCCAGCAGCCGTAGAATGTTTCCACAAAGGGAATAGTAGTAGATCAAGCTTTCTCCTCCACCCCTAACATTTGTCTCTTATATTTAATACAAGTTCTTCAGATACACACTCTTGATTTTTAAAAGTTACACATCTAGGAGAAAAAATTAAGGAAGTCTGGACAATGAGAAGAATGAGTTAGTTATGCTTGAAACTTGTTGTATTTGAGATAGGGACTTCTTATGGGAATGCCAATAGGCACTTGGTGATATGGAACGACAGCTCAGGAGAGAGACAGGAGTGGGATATATAGAGTTGAGACTTAGGTGAATTGTTGTAATTGAACCTATGGGAGATGATGAGATTTCTGGAAGGAAGGAAGGAAGAAGGAAAGAAGGCAGTGATTTTGGATCTTGAAGCCTAAGAGCATGATCCAACAAAGATATAACCAGACAGGTCCAGAATAATCAAGAGCTGTTTCAGAAAAACCCAGAAAGGAGAAAAGATCCAGGGACAGTTAAGTAGTCAAGGAGGGTCACCTGCTGCAATGGGAATAAGAAGAATTAGGATCAGTTTGCTAATGGAAAGATGACTAACTGAATACAGTAGCTCTGCAGTGGATTTGATTTTGCTAGGAGCCATTTGGAGCAGAATTGGTCAGTAATTAATTGGAACCAATCTAGTGGTTGATCAAGCTGAATATAACATGTCTCTGGTTTAAAATGTCCTTATATAATCATATTAAGAGTGAGATCTTTTGACTGAAAATGAAACAATCAATTGAACAAATGTGTATCAAGTATCTACTACGTGCAGGGCACTCTGGGAATCAACATATAAGATAGATTAATGAAAAAATCCTTTCCCTCAAGAGCTTACAAGTTAGTATTTGGATTAGGCAAATACATAAATAATCATTCAGGGTAGAAAATAAAACTAAAAAGAGGTACAAACGAAATTATAGGTAAGATAACTGATAGTCAAAGAGAGAGCTTTATTTGCTTTATGAGTGAAATCAGGGAGACCCGTATTAGAATTGCACCTCAGAAAAGAGTCCATGTGTACAAAAAGATTTCCTTTTCTAGTAGCAAAAACCTTGAAACCAAGGACTTACCTATCTATTGGGGAAGGAAATACAAGCATGAAATGTTTCAGAGAAGTCAAGTTAAGAAGTCTTTATGTAGTGCCTTTGTTCCAAGCATCCGGTTAAGAATTGGGAATGTGATGAAACTTGAAAAACAGTCCCTGCGCTCCAGGAGTTCACATACAGTCTAACAGAGGAGACAATGTGCAAACAACTGAGCCCTAGAGAAGCACCAGCATTAGGGGGCATCTGATCTGGCAAGTCCTCTTCTTCAAGTGTGGGATTCTAGCAGAGCCCCAGGGAGAAGCCTGCACACACCCAGGAAGCAACCCTGAGGAGAAGGGAAATCCTTTTCGGTTCTTACTAAGTGCTAATGAGATAATGAGATATTAGCACATTACAAAATCCCAGGCCTGGGGGCCAGCAAAAGGATGGAGAAGGGAGCAAGGGGTTGGCCTATAAAGGCTGGAAAGGCCTAAGTGAGCTGATGCAGAGGGAAGTGAGCCAAGGCAGGAGAACGGTCTATACAGTAATAACCCACTGGAAATAGAGCTTTGAAAGTCTTGAGAATTCTGCTGACAGCAACGGCAAATGGTGATACCCAAGGGCTGGAGTCACAGTATGGTGCCAGCCCCGGCAGGAGGTGATGCTTCCCAATGCAGATTAAGACATATATTTTTGGACATGGCCAGGGTGGCATTTTCCTGTATATCTGTTATAAGAGTTGTTTGTCTTTTAATGGGGAGAAAAGGGGACGAGGAGAATAAATACTTAATTGGAAAAAAATAGAAGCTAAATTTTAAAGAATAACTATTCAGATACTGATTTTGGATCAGTAACTTCTTATAGGTTTTTTTCAGTCTTTCTGAATCTTTCTTATTCTATAAAATGGGAATAATAGTGCCCCCCCAAAAAAAACCACCAGCCTATTGCTAAAATAGGGAATTTAGAGCCTTTCTTTGGAGCCTTGAAAACTTAAGTAAGCAAAGCAACTGACTGCATGTGTAAAGGGAAAAGAAATGTTCTCTTGGTGGTATGTGAATAATCTCCAAAGGAATCTTAGTAAGTATTCTACTAGGCAGCACACAGGGATTAAACCTGAATGACCTTAAATCCTCTTTCCAACCCCTGACTTCTGGCCATTTGTTCAGGATTTACTTATTTGTTGGGGGTGCTTCATCCTAGATAAGGCTTTCTGTTGTATGTTTAATATCTTGTCAGACTGGGGAGCCGGGGTTCTCAGTTCTTAAGCCTTTGCTTAAGGAGGTGGCTCTTGAGGCACTGAGCATGCACATCCCCCAGTTCTGTCTGTTTCTTGGACCCTAGTCCTGAGCAACTCATCTAGGTTAGAGTCACTTTCTACTCATGTGAAGTCATGTTTAAAAATAACTCCAGGGAGGAGAGAAAGAGCAACCTCCCTGTGGACATTACCCTGGGGGTGCCTCTTCCCCCCTTCCCTCATCAGCTCCCTAGCATCTGATGTCGTCAGCATCATCCTCAGTAGCATTCCTAGAGGCTTTTGGGTTTGCCATGCTCTTTTGTAAAGATCTCACCCAAATCTCAACTCCGATTGGGGAGCTGTGAGGTGTTATGGGCCAGAACTTGAAACAAGGTGCTAAGTCAGTGGAATTGATAGAGAGGATGGTTATTTAGCATGGTGCTTAACAGTTTTCTAGTTCAGTACATGTACTTAGTGCTTACTATAAGTATATAAGATTCACACCTTTAAGAGAGCATATATAAGCTAGGAGCCTCAACCAGGATTCAGCTGGGGAGATTCAGAAGCCAGAGAAGGCAGATGGGAACTCAAGCTCTCAGAACCAAGACTACAGAAGGCCTCTAAGAAAGCTAACCAGGCCGCAGGAAAGGAGACAAGACTCGGAAAGAGACAATAAAAGATTTGGACTTTTAATACCTGGCTACATTTGGAGTGATTACTGAAGACTATCACAGTGAGGATCCCCATTTTACAGAGGAGGACCCTGAGGAAGGCAGAGGCTCAGTGGCTGGTCCAGGATCACACAGCTAGGAAGTATCTGAGGCGGGATCTACTGCAGGTCCTCCTGACTCCAGGCCTGGCACCCTGTACTGTTGGACCCCCTGGCAGCCTCCCGAAAAATAAGAGGGATTGATTACACGTGTGGAGGAGGGAGAAACAGGAAGCCGTGTTTGGGCCTCCATGCAGCAGGGAGAGCCTGGAGTTCACTGAGCAGCAGAGTGACTGTGGAGGGCCAGATGGGCAGGGCAGTGAGGCTGGAGATTGGGGGACCCCCTTGGAAGGCTTGCATCATGATGAAGGAGAAGAAAATGGAACCCTGAGACAATGTATTGCCCAGGTCAAGGGAGGAGAGTCTCAGAAGAGAGAGCCCCAGAAAAATAGAGGAGGACTCCAACAGAAGTCACATCCCAGAGGTCAATGCAGGCTGAGGAGAGGGCCTTCCTGGTCTCCAAGTCTAGCTCTGCTCCTGTACCTCAGCTACCCTAACCAGCTTCCTTTTCTTTTTATGTTCTTATGTGGCATTTGGGACAGAATTATCTGTACCCATCTACAGTCTTCTCTGGAGAATGTCCAACTCATAGTTGGTTGTTCCCACTAAATTATCTCAGGCAGGTTTAATTATCTCAAGTTACCCAACTTGAGAGTGGATAAGAATATAGTTCAGAGAATTATTGTCTAAGTCTCCTAAAATTTAGTGCATACACATAATCTTTGAATTTTTTAAACTTACTTCAAAGCCAAGAATTGCTATATTATTTGTGGGATTCATCTCGCTAGTGTTAGTAAGTTCTCTGTTGGCAAATGCAGTTAGTTTCTAAACATCATTATTAGTCTCTTGGCATAGTATTACCTTTTCTCATCCCCTCCTTCCCTCTGCTTTCCAGGCTAGCAGGTACATTGAGTTCAAGAAGCTTATTTGGGTTTGCAAAGGCCAGCCAAATGAAGCAGTTAATTGATATTTTAAAAATTGCACATTTTTTTGGTTGAATTAACTTCAAAGGATAAAAATACTCAGGCCACACTGCCCTTACTTTACCTTTGTGTTTGATTCTCCTGAATCATCTATTTATGAATAAGCTTGTTTAGTGGTTTGGGGTTTCTTGGTTTTGTTTTGTTTTTTTCACACTGGAGAATTATTTTTCCAAATTTATTATTATTTTTTTTAAAGAAACAGAATAAGAAAAAAGAAAAATAGAAAAGGAATGCAAAACAAAATGAAACAAAACCAAAGAGAACATTGTCATGTGCCCAGCAGAACATCAGGAAGAATTCAAAATATGTAACAACAAATGACCAGATCAACAAAGTATATATATTAGATACAAGAAATTATATTTAGTTGTCCAGCTTTTCTTTAGTTCCTTGTAAATTATTCTTTTGTTTTCTGCTGCTCACTTTTTTAACTTTATTTTTTCTTCCTTTCATTCCTACCACCATTCCCAAGCAGTCTATACTTCAGAAGGGATATTTTTATATTTACATATGTAGATATATGCATACACATACACCCACATACATCTTTCCTGTCCCTGCTGACCTTTGCTTTAATTCTGTCCCTAATGTGCCTTGCTGTTACTTAACCTCCCCTAACTCATGGATCCCTCTCTTGTTTTCCTCCCCGGCCCTTTGCTTCTCCATCTGCCCATCCTTCCCCCCTTATTTCTTTATTGATTGTGGAGGGTGCTACACTGTTCAGAGTATATATGTGGTATTGCTCATTTAAATCATTCCCAGTGTGAATAGGTTTTCAGAACTGTGAGCTTTCCTGCCCCTTCTAGTGGTTCTTTCTCTATTCTTCCTCCGTACCTCATTTGTATGACATAATTACTAGTTTTACCTTAACCCTGCCCCAATCGTTCTTTTGTGCTGTTGTATTATTGATATCAATCTTAAACCATGTGCTATAGATTTCCCATGTAAAAAAAAAAGATTATCCATGTTGAGTTCCTTGAAATTGATCTTTGATGTTGAGTCCCACATGTTAAATTTTCTATGAAGTTTGGTTTGGTTGGCAAAGTCCTGTATTACCATTCATTAAATGTCCATTTTTTCTCATTCAGTATTATAGATAATTTTGTTGGATATATTTTTGGACACGGTCCAGTTCTTTTGATTGTCAGTAGAGATGATTCCAGGACCTGCGGTCTTTTATATGGCTCTTGATAAGTCCTGTACAATTCTAAATGTAGCTTCAGTGAGTTGAATTATTTTTTTCCCTTTTTTTTTTTTTTTTGAAAAAAGTTCTCTTTGATCTGGGGGCTTCAAAATTTGGCAATAATGATCCTATGTGCCATGAAGGATCTCGTTGATTTCTGTGGTCCGTGGGATTTCTCCATGTTTACTTTTCCCTCTTATCTTTTCATTCTAGGACAATTGTCTTGGATTATTTCTTGTATTATTGTGTCAAAGCTCTTTTTTTTGGTCACAACTTTCAAGCAGACCAATTATTCTTATATTTTCTCTTCTTGATCTGTTCTCCAGATCATTTTTCTTATAAACTGTTTCACATTGTGTTCTATTTTTTAATTCTTTATAATCTGATTTGTTATTTCTTGGTCTCTCATAGCCTCACTGGCTTCCTCTTGCCCCACCCCCACATCTTAGCTGCACAGCTGGGTAGAGTTCCCAATCAGTCAAGGTTCTCTCAGTCTTCCAGGACTCATATCCTGACTGCATGAACAGTCCAGGAGGGGAAAGTCTCCATGGTTTAAAAGACTCCAACCAGGATTCCCCACTTAGTGTTTCTATGCAGTTAACTCAGAGGTGTTTGTACTTCCCTTGGGTTAATCCTGGCCCTGGGTCTTTCTTCTCAGGTTGTATCTGGAGGACCCCTGTTCAGCCCAAGCCTTTTTGATTTTTTTATCAGTCTAGGTTCACCCTGAAGTGCAGATTGGTTTTATTTTTGGGAGAGCTTGAAATTTACCACCTACTCCACCATCTTCACAGAATCCTCTCTTGAGCTTCATTTTTCAAATAAAACTAGGGGGCTTAGGACATGTGATCTCTAAGGGCTTCTTTGGCTTTATGATGGGAGATCTGGTCTTTTGAGACATTCCCCAAGGTAGAAAAGAGTTGGGGGACTGAGGCAAGTTCTAGGTTAGCTTGGAGTGATGAGCTTGTTTGTGGAAAAATAGATTAGAAGGAGGAGTGGGAGGCAGAAAGAAACACGAAAGGAGCCCAGGGATGGGGAGAGGGGAGATCTCAGCCCCTGATGTGGGAGAGCACCCAGCCAGCCAGCAGCAGGCTCTCATCTCCAGTTAGGCCTCTTTACATCTAGAACAGTTTGGATTTTGTCCCTCTGCATTGCAAGAGTAAAGAGCGAGTGGGCTTTTAGAAAAGTGGGATTTTGAACCATACTTTTTCCAGTTCATTTTCTTGCCCCCACCCATACTACCACTGTGCCCTGGAAGGCTTGCAGGCACCTGAGAAAATAGCCATTAGGATGTCCACATTGGCAGCTTTCCAGTCTCTTTCCATGGCTCTTCAAATCAGAGCCTTCCTGGGGAGCCGTTTCCTGTGCAGGATGGCAGATGCAGCCTGCAGGAGGTCTTAAAGGTTACAGGATCTCACACAAACCACCACAAGTATTCAGAGAGTTGGGGGATATCTTTTCAGCCCTATGATTTTTTTTTTTTTCTGGCTCAGACAATAGAGTGTTTATTTCCAAATAAGCATGTATGATTTCCGGCTATTTTGCTTCAGAGCCAGATTCTCATTATGAGAATCACTTACATTAAAACATTGACCAGTGTCTCAGAGTTTTTCCTAGTGATGAAAAGGAAAAAAATGCTTTGAAAAGTTCATTAAGGAACTGAGCCAGGCTCACTGACCTCCTACTTTTGATTGTCTTCTTGTTCTAGATTGGGAGCTTGCCTGATGAGGATATTTATTGATATATCCATTGAGTGCCAGCTTCAGACGCTCCAAAAAAGGTGGTTTGATGTAGATTAGGAGGGGGAAGGGCAAGAACAAACTGATTTCTAGGTAGTTCATACTTTAGGTGTCTTAAGCTAAAAAGTAAAACTAAAATCTTGAGAATATTCATTCAGAAATTTCAGTCATTTGGGACACATAAAGATGAAATTTGAGAGGCTTTCTTTTTACAATGCATTTGGGTTATTCAGTGGTTTCAGTGCATGACCTCATTTGGGGTCTTCCTGGCAGAAATGCTAGAAGAGGTTTGCCTTTTCTTTCTCTAGCTCCTTTTATAGATGGGGAAATGAGGCAAATAGTTACATGATTTGCTTAGGGTCACACAGCTAGGGAATGCCTAAAACTGCATTTGCTCTCAAGATTTTCTAGATTCTGGGCTCAGTTCTGTAAACACTGCACCTTTGGTACAGTAAATAAAATGATGAACTTGTAGTCAGGAATACCTAAGTTTTTCATATGCAAAATGGGGATAATCACAGCACTGACCTCCCAGTGTAGTTGTGAGAACTAATGAGATAACACATGAAGTGCTTTTCATATCTTACAGCATTCTATAAATTGTGTTATTGGTAATAAATTCAACCATTAGCTTTCAAAGCTTGTTGTCTGTTGTTGTTCTAGGTTTTTTCCCTCCTTCCATTCTCTACCTTAGAGAGGGGGGATGCTTCAGTTACTCCCTTTTTTATGTATGCTTTGGGGTTTTTTAGCTACTCTGTCCATGTCCCCTCCTTTACCTTCACCTGCCCTCCCACCTTCAGCCCATCCCAATCCTGCCTCATTCCAGGAGAAGCCTGGAAGTGGTGACAGTGTCAGCAGAGAGAGGAGTAAGGGGAGCTGCGGTCCAGGAAGGCTTAAGACACTCACTTGCAGGATCCCTCTGAAGAAAAAGGGGATGGCTCTAAAAACAGAACAAACCCAGGATTTTGAAGTAGAGCAGAGGGAGCCTGAGTCAGTTCTCATTCTGCCCTTGAGCCCCTCAGTAAATAGTCAGATGAACAGGAACGCCTGGACCAGGAAGCTCAGGAATTGGCCACGGTCGATGGGAGAGTGTAAATTCTGAATCAACAAGAGAACAATAAAAGATGGATGAGCATCTGTAAAGTTCAGCAGGAAGTTATCCTGAAGCAGGCTGAGGCGATTATTTTATTGCCAAAGAGATTTCATGGAACGTCTGCAGTGTTGGTGTAGGGAAAACGAAGCCCACAACTAGAGGGGTGTTTCAGGGTCATGTAGCAGGCATGAAAAGGCGGCTTTGGGACAGAAATGTGGGTTCTTGCCTTGGCTATGCACTGGCTGGCCAGATGATAGCAGAACACAGGCATTCTTGCTCTTCTGTGCATCGCACCAGTGAATGCTGAGCTCCCATGGGCCTCAGCCACTTCCACCAGACCTTCTTCCTCTGCTCCTAGAGCTGAGCAGATCGAATCCAATCTCCTGGATCAAGTCCACTTCCTGAACTGCAATCCTGGCCTCCTTTCAGAGCCCCCCCTCCAGCCAAACATGGGCTTCATGTTGGTTAGGGGCTCTTCAACTTTTGTCTTTGACCCCTCTGGAAATCCTTCTGGTGACACTCATGAACCTTTTGGCAGAAGCATGTTTTTGATACATAAAATAAAATATTCTGAATTACAACAAAAGGTAGTCAATTTTATCAAAAGACAATTATCAAGATATATTTCTTTTTAAAATAAATTTACAGATCCTAGATTAAGAACCCCTGAACTAGATAATCCTTAAGGTCCTTTTCTTAGCACTGATGTTCTAGGATTTGATGATTGGTTTTAAGGAACAAGAGTCTAAGGTGAAGACTTGACTGAAGTGGCAAACCACTGAGTCTGAGTTGGAAAAGTCCCAGACGGGCGGTTTGAGAGAAGTTGGGATATTGGAACAAACCCATTTCACAGAATGCGGAGGAGGGTTAGTTATGTAGGAGTTGTTGATCAACACACAGATACTCGTTTAGCCTTAGAGAAATTCTTGTTCAGGGCAAAATACAGAGTAGCCTTCATCTAAATAAAATCTCACAGGGCCATATGCTGCCATCTTTTGATACTTAAGAGGGTCATTAGAATGCTAGGTGTCCTGGCTGCCCACTTGATGACACCAATGAATTATTTTCTCCCAAGCAGTCTCAATAGTTTGGAGTTCACCACATGCAGAAATTAGAAATGGTTGGGAGATAGCCCAGCTTAACCTAGTCGACGATTGCCCCTCTTATATCTCTGTGGGGGGGAAGGCCATGTAACACAACATTCACAGCATTTTGCACTGGATGTTGGAGGGAGGAAAGGTCTTGAGGAAAATTAATCTACAAGAACAAACAATTATTGGCATTTTTGGGTTGGAAGTAATTTGCTTATATAATCCATTTGCAACTATTTCCAGAATTGCCCTTAACAAAGGTTTAGTAAGGATGGAGCTTTTAATGGCTCTCTTTTCTTTGTGGTATATAGGTTAAGTCATTTGACACAGTATGCCAAATCTTTCTCCATATGAGGTCTTTCCATAATTTGTTTTACTCAGAATTAAGTCTTTTTCTTGAGTAATGATCTAGAATTAGTCTTCTTTCCAATTTAGTTATTTTTGTGATTATTCCATCTGCATCTCATATTACCTCATCTCTTTTCAGTTTTTTAAAGATGGTCTAAGACATTTTACATATATCAGGTACTAATGAAGGAGACACAAAACCCTATGCCTTAAAGGAAATATTTATTACTAAGCTGTGTGGTATAAAAGCTAAAGTACAATCAGAATTTTAGAATAGGCAAGGGAAAGATTAACCTTGCTGAAACTAGCAGAAGTTTTATGGAAGAGTTCAGATTTGAGCTAGTTTTTGAAGACTGCATAGAGTTTGGTTGACAGAAGAACCTGGGTGAGGATTTTCCAGATCGTGTATACTTTCCAAGTCTGGCATAGGACAATGTAGAAACACTGTGGGCTGAATTTGAAGGTTCTTATTATGAAAAGACAGTATGGAATGGTAGGTTGCTGACACATCCTAGTGACGTGGCCCTGAGCGAGGCACTTAACCGCGTCAGATCAGGTTCCAGAGAAAGAGCCTCAGCCAAGTTCTGCTGTGATATATAGTAGGTATGTGGTCAGGAAGTTTTTCTTCTCCAGGAAGAGAGTTGTGTGGGCAGAGCATTGTTTGTTTGTTGAGAGATCAAGTGTAGCTCGAACTTCTTGAAGGTGATCATTTATCCCATGGTAGAGAATAATTAATTGCTAGAATATCATAGCTCACATAGCTGGAACATAAATAGCAAAAACAGAAGACGGATGGACTTCTCTCTCTCACACAGATCTGGTTCCCATTGGAGCTTAAAGGGGGGGGAAATCTGATGGCCTATCATTTATCCTTCAAGTCTTTATATTTTGTAAATTGTAAGAAGGAAAATGTAGAATCTCAGTATTGGAAAGAACCACTCATCTCTCCCAGACCGAGAGTTCCTTTTACAATGCTCTCATTGCCTAAGTGATGAGGAAGTGGTTAGCCTGCAGCCTTGACCTGCTGGCCTCTCCGCCACTATCTGCCTAGACCTTCAGGGCCACTTTGGGTTTACTCCAATCACTAGAAAGGGATTGTTTTGTTTGTTTTTGTTTGTTTGGTTTGTTTTTTTTTTTTTAATATTGAGCCAAAATCTGTCTTTCTGCCCCTCTTATCTGACATATAGTTCTGCCTTCTGGTGACAAACAGAATAAAGCAAAATTGTAACATGTTGATGACACTTTTAAGATTTTCAAAACAGAATAGAGTCAAGTTGTCACGTCCCTGATTTTGGATCCTATACTTTTCTTAGCCTGGGAAATTATTCTGCCTTTTGATTGCAATGTCCATTTTTGATCATTTTCTTATCTCTTCAAAATGTTTGTGAGACTAATTTACATACATATAATATCATCCTTGACAAAAATGAGAAGGCAATAAGTCTAGTCAAGCTATTGTTCCTTGCAAAGTTGAGATCCCTTGCATATGTTAAGAGAGGGGTTAAGTGATTCCCTGATAAACACTCACACTGCTATAATCCACTGCTTATCAATGTTAAGAAAAGATTACATACTTGCCAGAAGTATTCTCTCTTATGTGTCCAATCTGCTCAGTGTCCAAATGGAAAATACACGTTCTCTATAGATGGCGAGGCCCTCTACAAATACTCCTATTTGTATTTGCTATTGTACTGATTTCAACAAGCTCCCAGAATGCAACAGGGTTTCCTTAGTGAGATCAACAACCGCTCAAATAAGATCAACCCAGTAATCTAAATGGATTAACAATGCTTGTTGCCAAAACAACACAACATTTTAGACGGATGGGTAGATGATATCTGTGTTACTGGACAGTGGCTGTAGATGAATGGGGCATGGAAGTGAAATAGGAACAGGTTAGATTGCATTTGTGAAATTCCTCAGTGCCAATCCCAAACTACTCCCTAACACAGAAAACATTTATTTTTTTTTAACATTAATGTTTTCTTGGTGGTCCCTGTGAATCATGGGACACCAAAATTGTTGAGACATCAAAACTGCAGGGCACCCCAAATCCAACTGAGAGACGTAGAGCAAGAATATGCAATGAATTGATGACTTGAGCTAATGAGGTAGTAGAATCCTAGAAATGCCCTATCGTCAAAGGACATGTGTTGGCTGCACGTGGGCTAAAATAAGCAGCCTGAGTGATGGAACCAAAAGCTGTTCAGAGATGTAGAGGCTGCCTGTATCTAGTACATCTAATAGCTCCCTATGAAGGTTTATAGGAGGCCACAGACAGGAATGGCCCAGAACAAGAAGGCACATGTGTGATGAGCTCCATCCCACTTTGTTCTTAGTTCAATTCACCTACCGAAGGTGAAGTACAAATCACTCCTCGCGCATAACTTTTCACTAATTTAAGGATTAGCATTTTATGGTTGGAAACAGAAATGCAGAGTTTATGAAATTTTTTCAGATCTAATAATTTTAAAATGTGTTAACAGAAAACATTCGCTTAAAAAGGACTAACATTTGGGTGGTGCTTTGAGATTTACAGGCACTTTACAGAATCTCAGTAAGTCCAGATAACCCTGTGAGGAAGGTATTATTATGATCTCCATTTTAAGAGATTGGAAACTTGGGCAGAGAGATGTCAAGTGACTTATCTAGGATCACAGCTAGCAAGTGTCCAAGGCTAGATTTGAATGCAGGGTTTTCTGATTCCCAAGACCAAAGCTTTATTCCCTACTTTGGTTTGTAAATAGCACCTATTTAATATTAACAGTTTACAGACATAATGGACTTAGGGCTGATTCCTTATGACACAGACATTTAAAATAATTCTTAATTAGTTCACAGTTACGTAGGAGGCTTTTCCAAACAACAAGGTCAATAATGCAGGCATAATTATCCCCACTTAATAATGGCTTGGTGGCAGAGAGGTGATGGGATTTGCAGATTCTCAGGTCTCTTGGCCCTTCCCACGATGCTACACTGTCTCTCATTAATATACTTTCTCATAACAGAGCTAAATAAACTAATAGCCAAATAAAAGATCCTCCTTTCGAGGACTTTCACTATGGTTAATTGTTTAACAGTAAACTTATGTTTGATTATCTAATTGTCTAAGGCCATCGTTTTATGTTTAAGACGTTATTTATCCTAGGAATTACATCATTCAAATTTGGGGTTGTTTTATCTCCTCACCACCTATGTCTAGGCCCTCCATCCAGCCCTGTGGATCAGGTAGCTACCTGCACCTGTTTTGGCACTGTTTTATATGTTTTTTTTATCTTGCCAGAGCCGCCTTTCCCTTCTTAGTTCAGGCCCTCATCTTGGCTCACTGTAGCTCCCACTTGGGGTACAGGTCCAGAGATAAAGTATTTGCCTCCTCCCAGTGCCACAAAAAGAAATCCCTCTAAAGCCTTTTCTCACTGCTTGCTGTTGGACATGGCCCTCGTGCCTCAATCCTCCCAACAGAGCCTGGCATTCAGGGGATTATAATGTGCTTCTAGAGCTCCCTTGTTCCCACCTCCATCATTTCCCTTCCCCTTAAGGATAAAAAAGCTACCCTAAACTAATCTATTTATTTAGTGCTATACCAATCAGACTCCCAAGAAACTATTTTAATGACCTAGAAAAAATAACAACAGAATTCATATGGAACAACAAAAGGTCGAGAATTTCAAGGGAAGTAATGAAAAAAAAATTAAGTGAAGGTGGTCTAGCTGTACCTGATCTAGAACTATATTATAAAGCAACAGTCACCAAAACCATTTGGTATTGGCTAAGAAATAGACTAGTTGATCAGTGGCATAGGTTAGGTTCACAGGGCAAGATAGTGAATAAAAATAGCAATTTAATCTTTGACAAACCCAAAGATCCCAAATTTTGGGATAAGAATTCCTTATTTGACAAAAACTGCTGGGAAAACTGGAAATTAGTATGGCAGAAACTAGGCATGGACCCACATTTAACACCACATACTAAGATTAGATCAAAATGGGTCCAAGATTTAGGCATAAAGAACGAAATCATAAATAAATTGGAGGAACATGGGATGGTTTACCTCTCAGACTTGTGGAGGAGGAAGGAGTTTGTGTCCAAGGGAGAACTAGAGACCATTATTGATCACAAAATAGAAAATTTTGATTACACCAAATTAAAAAGTTTCTGCACAAACAAAACTAATGCAAACAAGATTAGAAGGGAAGTAACAAATTGGGAAAACTTTTTTTACAGTTAAAGGTTCTGATAAAGGCCTCATCTCCAAAATATACAGAGAATTGACTTTAATTTATAAGAAATCAAGCCATTCTCCAATTGATAAATGGTCAAAGGATATGAACAGACAATTTTCAGATGATGAAATTAAAACTATTTCCACTCATATGAAAGAGTGTTCCAAATCACTATTGATCAGAGAAATGCAAATTAAGACAACTCTGAGATACCACTACCCACCTGTCAGATTGGCTAAGATGAAAGGAAAAAATAACGATGAATGTTGGAGGGGCTGTGGGAAAACTGGGGCACTGATGCATTGTTGGTGAAGTTGTGAAAGAATCCAACCATTCTGGAGAGCAATTTGGAACTATGCCTAAAAAGTTATCAAACTGTGCATACCCTTTGACCCAGCAGTGCTACTACTGGGCTTATATCCCAAGGAAATACTAGAGAAGGGAAAGGGTCCTGTATGTGCCAAAATGTTTGTGGCAGCTCTTTTCGTAGTGGCTAGAAACTGGAAAATGAATGGATGTCCATCAATTGGAGAATGGTTGGGTAAATTATGATATATGAAGGTTATGGAATATTATTGCTCTGTAAGAAATGACCAGCAGGAGGAATACAGAGAGGCTTGGAGAGACTTAAATCAACTGATGCTGAGTGAAACGAGCAGAACTAGGAGATCATTATACACTTCAACAATGATACTGTATGAGGATGTATTCTGATGGAAGTGGATATCTTCAACATAGAGAAGAGCTAATCCAATTCCAATTGATCAATGATGGACAGAACCAGCTACATCCAGAAAAGGAACAATGGGAAATGAGTGTAAACTGTTATTTTTACTTTCTGAATCCAATTCTTCCTGTGCAACAAGAAATTCGGCTCTACACACATATATTGTATCTAGACTATACTGTAATATATTTAACATGTATAAGACTGCCTGTCATCTGGGGGAGGGGGTTGGGGGAGGAAGGGAAAAAAATCTGAATAGAAGTAAGTGCAAGGGATAATGTTGTAAAAGAATAGAATAAGAAAGGATAAAGAAGCTAAATGGAGCAGACCTTCCCACAAGGCTGAAGCCACCCATTCAAGGGAGGAGAGTTTCTTTTCATTCTAGCAAACCAAGGATGTGATCCCAGTGATGGGGAAAGACCCTTCAACTTTGGAAATGAAACCTTGGAATGGATTAACTAAGTCCTTTGAAAAGACCACAATCAGCAACTTTCTTTAGTGCCTTCTATCTGCATGGCCCTAATGGGGCTAAGGAAGACTTTTAAGCACTTCCCTTTGACCCCTCTCTGTACCGGTTTGGATCCTAATGTGGAATTGCACAGTTGGCCAAGAGGTTGTCTGTATGGTGACCTTAGCGGCAAGGCCAGCGTGCACGTGGGTTTGGGAAGGGTCAGGGAAAAACATTGGTATTATCGTCTGCTACTAGTCTGCACCGGAAACAGTGGGAGGAAACCCTGGCTGGATTTTGGCTTGCTGTGGCAGTCGGCCATCCAGGAACCAGGGAGTCTCTTTCTGCCAAGTGGACTGCCCTGTAATGGGCCCAGGGCTTTAGGCTGGAGAAGGTCCGGTCACTGTCTGAGACTTGGCGAGTGCGTGTTTTGCCTTGGTCCATCTCTATTAGGAAGGGAGTTCTGTTTGATCCCTATGTGTAGGTGTTTGTTTTGTAAGGCCTGGGGACCCAACCAGGGCCATCCTTCTTCCCAGGACTTTCAGGCAGCCCGGAAGCATTTGTTAAGTACTTAGTTTGTGCTGAGAACACAGAGGCAGGCCACAGCAGCTTCGTATTCCAGTGTGGAAGACACATAAATAAACAGGTAAATGCCGGACGGGCTTAGAGCGGATGGAAGGTAACCTTAGCCTGGGCAAATGTCACGGTGAAGGACATAAGTAAATAAGAAATAACTTAGCAGAAAAGGAATGGCAAGGCACTTTGGGAGTGCTTGCAGCTTCCTATGGGGCTGAGGCCGGGTGATGCAAGGCTGAGGAGCGTTCCCTTTGACCCTGGGGGTCACTCCTCCTGAGGACTTTTTGGGGACGCGTCACCTTCTGTCCCCTCATTCACCAGCCTCCCTCCAGATCTGGCCCACTGACTGTGGCGGTCCCCAGAGCCCTGTTCTCTTCTCCTTCTCTACTCCTTTGTGGGGTGATCTCATCAGAACCCTGTGAATTTAATTATCTTCTCTGTGCTAATGACTTTCAGATCTGCTTTTCCAGCCCTAACCTTGGTTACAACCTCCAAGCTAACATCTCTGATGCCTTCCAGGCAGCTGGAACTGGATGTCCCCGGACACCTTAGACTCAAAAGGTCCAAAGTGGAACTTGCCCTTTGCCCTGTCCCTCCTCCCTTCCATGGTGCATACCCCCCTCTTTGATCTCCTGCGCTGGGCAGTCGAGCCAACTCCCAGATGCCCCTGTGTCTCCTGTAGGCCCAGCCCCCTAGACCTTGGACTACCAAAGTGGAGCTGCCTCCTGTAGCATGGGCCTGATAGCAGAACTCTCCCGTCATGGTAGACCCAGAATGCTGTCTCTGCTGGACAGGGCCCTCCTTCAGCTGGCCCTGGCATCTTCCTGCAGGGTCTCCAGCTGTCCTTCCCTGACCCCCAGGCACAGATCTCATGCACTGCCCTGACAGACAGACTAAACCAGGGCAAGGGGCACCCAGAGGTTGCCACCTGTCCATGAGAACTTCACCCGCTGGAACGACACGCAGTGGAGAGCAGGTGCCGTGGAGCCCTTGGAGCTTGGTTGGACAGGCCATCTCCAGCCAGCTTGACCCTTGTTCTGTTGCTGGATCGCTGTGGCTGTGGAAGAGGGGAGTGGGGCTGGTGGTTGTGTGGTCTGCTTCCCTTAACTTCTGTTGCCCCTAAGAAGAAGGCAAGTGCTACTCCTACTCTCCCCAAGAGGAGCTAGCTGCCTACTGCCCGGCTCCATGCCCTCCCCGCCATCCCTCACAAGTCCCAGCTTCTGCGAGAAGCCGAGCCCAAGCCGTTTCATCCCACCGCCTTCCTTCTGTGGCTTATTTCTTTTTTGTCCCATCTATGGCTGGAGCAGACTGGTCTGCTCCTGGGAAGCAGAAATGGCCTTGTGCCTTTTCTCTGCATCCCTGGGCTTATTGATGCAAGGTCATCCTAGATGTGGAACAGAAGTCTCAGCAGTGGCCCAGAGTCTGTAGGACACTGCGGCAGGAATGGCCCATAAGGGCTGTGGTCCTCCAGCCCCTCAGGAAGACTTGATTTTCATACAGAGAGGATCCCATCTTCAGGGTCATGGCCTTTAGGAGGACCTGGGTGGGGCAGAAGGGGAAAGAAAGGAAGGAAGGAAGGAAGGAAGGAAGGAAGGAAGGAAGGAAGGAAGGAAGGAAGGAAGGAAGGAAGGAAGGAAGGAAGGAAGGAAGGAAGGAAAAAAGGAAAAGGAAAAGGAAAAGGAAGAAACAAACTGACCAAAAGGAGGGAGACAAATGAGAACTGAAGCAATGGGGGAGAGGAGAGGAGCCAAAGGTGAGGAGGGCCTGTGTTCTGGGCAGCTGCTGGTGTAAGTAGGGCAAGAGCCCGGGCACCGAGTAGGACTGCTTAGCAAGGCCGCCCCGAGCCCACAAAGGCATGGATGTAATGAGCCCACAGGTGGACTAGGGGCAAATTATGAAAGGCTGCAAAGGGGCCAAACTGAGGAGGCTGAAGAGGTCCGGAAGCCACAGGGAGCCCAAGGAGGGCCACAGATTTGTGCTTCACGAGGAGTCTGCTGGCAGCTCTGCCAAGATCATCGAATGGCATTCTTTATGTTTGCTAAGTGCTCCGTGGAGTCATTGTTATGAAACAAGAAACCAAATCACTTTTGTCCTTTTATCCTCAATTCTCACTACTTTCTCACTACTGTCTGTTTTGTTACGGTTTAGTTTTCACCATTTTTATTGACTTGCATTTAGTAGTAATAAGCTCTCTGGAGTTGTTATGAATGTTGTCACTTTCATGGCCTCACGATGATACTAAACATTGAGTGAAAGCTATGCAGATATGCTTTCTAAGAAAAAGGTAGCTTCTCTTCAGTATGCTTTTAGTCAGCCCTTTTGTTTACTATTTAAGAGATTATGATCATTTTAGGATCCTTTTTCACCCACTAAGAAAGTCAATAGAATGATTAAACCTTGAATCTTTTCTGAAAAAAACAAAGAATGTAAAATAGAGGCCTCCCCTTGCCTTGGTCTCATTTTGTTTCCTTATTTATGGATGCCATGGCCTGTGTTATGAGGTGGGCACCAATGACATGGGACCAGTTTGTTGGTAGGAAATTCAGCACTTATGTACACTGACTTTACAGTACTCACCCAGGCTTAAAATAGCCTTTAATCCCCTGAGAGAAGGAAGCAAAAGATACTGTCACGTGACTGTCTGGTCTTTGGCCAGACGGAAATGCCAAGAAGATTTTGTTCCTTATGGGATCCAAGTCAGAGCTCAGGCAAGTGGAGACAGGTTCAGAAGCCCTGGCATGGCTGGCACCCATATAAATAACCCTAGGGCACTCGGGGCACTTTCACATGATGGCATGGCTTTCAGGTTTTCAAATGAATCATTATGAAAGTGTTTTTCATTTACAGCACTACATTTTAATAAATAGATTTAGTTTTGTTATTTCAATGATTTTTCTTTGAATTACTTTCTAAGTATTTGTTCTAAATTACATTGTTGTGTTTTTTTGTTTGTTTGTTTTTTTTGGCATGTTTTTAGAAGTTTTTACAGGCTTTAAAATGAGATGGAAAGTACAAATTAGAAAATCCATGAAAGACATAACAGTTGGGGTGGAGCACTAGGCCTAAAGTCAGAGAGACCTAAGTTCCAGTTGTTACTAGCAGTGTGATCCTGACTAAATCAATTTACCAGAGTTTCAGAGACAGTAGCACCTACTTCACAGGTTGTTTTGATGAGATTTGTAAAGTACTTAATAAATACTTGTTCTTCTTTTTAAACTTTGAAGTGAATGTGGGGGTATATTTGTCATTCTAGTTTGACCAGTTTCAATTATCGGCATAAAGTGGTTATTAAAATTATTTAGAATATAAAAATTATATACAATTACACTTGTCCAAAGAATGCTCTTCGATGACTTGGTACACAATTGAGAACTATGAATTACATTTTTTAAAAACCATATGCAGCCAAGGCAGATGTCACAAAGTCTGTTCCCTTGGCCTCTGTTCAGTAGCAGTAGCAGATGCTGTATTCCCTGACTCAAATCTGCTTTTTAAATTTAGAGTGGGATCACACTGCTGCCCACCCTTCGGTCAGCCCTTCTGATATATCCAGATGGCTTTGCCAGCCTGCTGGCCCCCTTAGAGACACCGGTTCCTGGCTTTCTTGAACTTGCTGGCGTCCCGTCCACTTGCTGACAGATACTGACCCCCTGTCCACTAACTGGACACCCTCCTTGGCCTCTTCTGTCCCTGCAGACAAATCCCTGGCTCTCTGCCCTTTCACACCATTTGCTGGCTCAGGCATTTGACTGGGTGCCTGGGCATTATGGGAAACTTGCTGCCTGACCCATGAACTGCATATGCCAGGTCATTTTATTAATGTAGCACCAGTAACTTAGATAAGGGGATGGAGGAAACAGACCTCCCCACACCAAGGGCACTAGGTATGATGCAGGTAGAGCCCCAGAGGGGAGATTTGAGAAGGAGGAACTGAGGAGGGCCAAGATCTATCTCATTTTCTTTGTTAACTGAGAAATAAACCCTATGAAGAACATCTAGATTTCAACAAAGCAGAGTCTTGTATGTACTTAATTATTTACATGTCTCTCAAATACAACACCCAAAAAAAAAAAAAAAGGTCCCTGCCTTCAAGGAGCTTCCATTCTAATTCAGCAGTAAAACAGCAGCCCTTTTGAGACAAGGACTGCTGGGTCCATATGTGTCCACAGCATCGACCTCAGGGAACCATGGACATGGTAGAGCTGGATTCCTGTAGCGTCCGAACATTCCATCATTTACAGCCATTTAGCCTTGGTGTACAAGAGATCGTCTTTTTTGGCAGCAGCTTCCTGGGAATCCTTGAAAACCTGGCCCAACTTTTTCCATGCAGCCTTCTTCTCCCATTCAGTTCTAGGCTCATCCATTCCCCAGATGTAACTGTACTTAGTGCCAATCAGCAGTGAGATGGGACCCATTGCTAAAACAAAACACACACACACACACACACACACACACACACACACACACACACACACACACACACACACACAGTTGTAGTGGTGGGCAAATAAAACAGAGTTTGCAGTCAGAAAAGTGGTTTCTGATCCAGACTTTATGTTCAGAAACAAGCAACAGGTCAGATTTGGTCACTGGGCCAGAGAATCAAGACATTTCAGAAATATTCTGATCCAGAATCTCATGGGGTTTTCTTTTTTCTTTTCTTTTCTTTTCTTTTCTTTTCTTTTCTTTTCTTTTCTTTTCTTTCCTTTTTGTTGTTGTTGTTGTTGTTGTTATTGTTTTATTTTGTTTTTTAAGCTTAACTATTGCTTTCTCCTATATTTTTAAAGAAAACTGTAAGGGGCCTGGAAGTAATTTTTTTTTTTATTTAATAGTTTTATTTACCAAATATAAGCATGGGTAATTTTACAACATTGACAATTGCCAAACTTTTTGTTCTAATTTTCCCCTCCCCCCAGATGGCAGGTTGACCAATACATGTTCAATATGTTAAAGTATAAATTAAATACAATATATTTATACATGTCCAAACAGTTGTTTTGCTGTACAAAAAGAATTGGACTTTCAGATAGTATACAATTAGCCTGTGAAGGAAATCAGAAATGCAGATGGACAAAAATAGAGGGATTGGGAATTCTATGTAGTGGTTCATAGTCATCTCCCAGAGTGGGTGTAGCTGGTTCAGTTCATTACTGCTCTATTGGAACTGATTTGGTTCATCTCATTATTGAAAATGGCCATGTCCATCAGAATTGATCATCATATAGTATTGTTGTTGAAGTATACAACGATCTCCTGGTCCTGCTCATCTCACTCAGCATCAGTTCCTGTCAGTCTCTCCAAGCCTCTCTGTATTCATCCTGCTGGTAATTTCTTACAGAACAATAATATTCCATAACATTCATATACCATAGTTTACCCAACCATTCTCCAACTGATGGACATCCATTCATCTTCCAGTTTCTAGTCACTACAAAAAGGGCTGCCACAAACATTCTTGCACATACAGGTCCCTTTCCCTTCTTTAAGATCTCTTTGGGATATAAGCCCAGTAGTAACAATCCTGGGTCAAAGGGTATGCAAAGTTTGATAACTTTTTGATCATAATTCCAGATTGCTCTCCAGAATGGCTGGATGTATTCACAATTCCATCAACAATGTATCAGTATCTCTGTTTTCCCTCATCCCCTCCAACATTCTGCATTATCTTTCCTGTCATTCTGGCCAATCTGACAGGTGTGTAGTGGTATCTCAGAGTTGTCTTAATTTGCATTTCTCTGATTAATAATGACTTGGAGCATCTTTTCATATGACTAGAAATAGTTTCAATTTCTTCATCTGAGGATTGTCTGCTCATGTCCTTTGACCATTTATCAATTGGAGATTGGCTTGATTTCTTATAAATTAGAGTCAATTCTCTATATATTTTGGAAATGAGGCCTTTATCTGAACCTTTAACTTTAAAAATGTTTCCCCACTTTATTGTTTCCCTTCTAATCTTAACTGCATTGATTTTGTTTGTACAAAACCTTATCAATTTGATATAATCAAAGTTTTCTACTTTGTGATCAATAATGACCTCTAGTTCTTCTTTGGACATAAATTCATTCCTCTTCCACAGGTCTGAGAGGTAAACTATCCTATATTCCTCTAATTTATTTATAATCTCATTCATTATGTCTAGGTCATGAACCCATTTTGACCTGATCTTGATGTACGGTGTTAAGTGTGGGTCAATGCCTATTTTCTGCCATATTAATTTCCAATTTTCCCAGCAATTTTTGCCAAACATTGAGTTCTTATCCCAAAGGCTGGGGTCCTTCCTTGGGTTTGTCAAACACTAGATTGTTAAAGTTATTGATTATTTTGTCCTTTGGACCTAACCTATTCCACTGGTCAACCAGTCTATTTCTTAGCCAATATCAAATGGTTTTGGTAACCACTGCTTCATAATAAAATTTTAGATCTGGTACATCTAGGCCACCTTCATTTGATTTTTTTTTTCTTTTCATTAATTCCCTTGAAATGAAAGTATATTTTTAACAAAAGCTTTGCTAACTTAATCTTTTACTGTCACATCACTACCAAGTCTGTTAATGAGCCAGGGAAAATCATATATTCCTAAGGTTAAAAGTTTGTGGTTATTGCTGTGGATGACACACAAGCTCTCATTAAGATCATTATGAGTCTTCACTGGCCTCCTCCGTTTTTGAGTTAAATTCAGTATTCATCACCTTGACAACGAAGACCAAGAATTCTGACTTTCCAAGAAAAAAATATTAGCAAAGAATAATTTGGCAAAGATAATATATCTTTGATATTGTCTCATCTGACTTTAGCAAAGTTAAATGAGTGATTGATAATAGCATTTGAGATGATTTGGTATCTTTTTCTTTAATAAGGATGTCTTCCTTGATTTAATTCTAAATTATATGTTCTTTACAACCTAGAGATAATATTCAAGTTTTAATTGTAGAAAGTACAGCTATACCTCTTTTTATTTTTGTTACCATTTAATTACTTTTTTGAATTAGAGCTTTTTATATACAAAACATATGGATGGGTAATTTTTCAACATTGACCCTTGCAAAAACTTCTGTTTCAACTTTTCCTCTCCTCCTCACCCCCTCCCCTAGATGGCAGGTAGTCCCATACATGTTAAATATGTTAAAGTATATCTTAAATACAATATATATATATATATATATATATATATATACATATTTATGCAGTTATCTTGTTGCACAAGAAAGATTGGATTTAGAAAGAAAGTAAAAATAACCTGAGAAGAAAAAATAAAAATGCAAGCAAAACAATAACAGAAAGAGTGGAAATGTTATGTTGTGGTCCATACTCATTTCCCAGTGTTCTTTTTCTGGGTGTAGCTGGTTCTGATCATTACAGTTCAGTTGGGACTGATTTGGTTCATCTCATTGTTGAAGATGGCCACGTCAATCAGAATTGATCATCATGCAGTATTGTTATTGCCATGTATAATGATTTCCTGGTTCTGCTCATTTCAATTAGCATCAGTTCATGTAAGTCTCTCCAAGCCTCTCTGTATTCATCCTACTGATCATTTCTTATAGAACAATAATATTCCCTAATATTTATATACACAATTTACCTAACCATTCTCTAATTGATGGGCATCCATTCAATTTCCAGTTTCTAGCCACTATGAAAAGGACAGCTATACATCTTACAGAACCCAAGCTGAATCTCAAAGATAAATATTCCAAGAGGGCAAAATAATGAGGGTAGGCATTCCAGGACCACAGTCAGTAAGCATTTATTAAATACCTACTCTGGGCCATCGGACACACTGCTGAATGCTGGGTATACAAAGACAGGTAAGGAGAATCACTCAACATTTATTAAGTGCTTGCTATGTCCCAGGCCCTATAAAAGCTACTCCTTGCTCCCAATGAGATGATGTTCTGATTGAGAGACAATATGCAAAATATGCAAACAATAAACAGATAAGCTCTAGACTGGATATTTTGGAGATATTAAGCAATGATAAGGCACTAATGTTCAGGGCAAAGAAAGGCTTCCTTTTAAAGGTAGGATTTTAACTGGGATTGGAGGGAATCTTAGGGGAGGAGATGAATAGGGAGAGTTCCAGGCCTGAAGGAAAGCCAGAAAAGGTGCCCAGAGCCAGAGATGCAGTGTCTTGTCTGTAGAACAGGCAGGACACCGACTAGTACCTCTAGGTCATAGAATATGTGGGGAGTCACAGAGCAGTATGAGAAAGCTGGAGAGGTAGAGGGGACTGTGCATTTGAAACTGCTTTGAACACCAGAGTATTTTGCATTTAATCCTGGAAGTAGTAGGACATTACTGGAGTTACTGAACGGGGGTAGGAAATGGGGTGGTGGATAACATGGTTAGACTTGTACTCAATTTTTTTTTTTTTTTTTTAGTAAATGTTAAAAAATAAAGAAAAAAGTCATCAGCAAAGAGATAATAAAGTAAATCCATGGAAGTGGATGAGATCATCAAATGAAATGCTGCAGAGCACAGGACCAGCAAATTATGCCCCATAGATCAAATTTGGCCTACTGACTATTGCTGTACATCTATAAACTATGAATGCTTTTTATTTTTTATTAAAACTTTTTATTTTCAAAATATATGCTAGAAAAATTTTCAACGTTAACCCTTGTAAAACCTTGTGCTTTAATTTTGCCCACCCCTCCCCTAGATGCCAAGTAGTCCAATATGTGTTAAACATGGTATGTTTAAATACATATGCTTGTTAAATCTAATATATGCGTCCATATTTATACAATTATCTTGTTGCACAAGAAGAATCAAATTAAACAGAAAAAAAATAAGAAAGAAAATAAGATGCAAGCAAACAACAAAAAGTGAAAATATTATTTTGTGAACCACAATCAGTACCTACAGTCCTCTCTCTGGGTGAAGATGGCTCTCTTCATCACATGATCATTGGAACTGGTTTTTGAATCATGTCATTGTTGAAGAGAGACACGTTCATCAGAATTGATCATCGTATAGGCTTCTTGTTGCTGTGTACAATGATCTCCTGGTTCTGCTCATTTCCTTCAACATCAGTTCCTTTAAGTCTCTCCAAACTTCTCTGAAATCATCCTGTTGATTGTTTCTTAAAGAACAATGATATTCCATAATATTCATATACCATAACTTATTCAGCTATTCCCCACCTGATGGGCATCCATCCACTCAGTTTCCAGTTTCTACCCACTACAAAAAGGGCTGCCACAAACATTTTTGCCTATGTGGGTCTCTTTCCTTCCTTTAAGATTTCTTTGGGATAGATGCCCAATAGAAACACTGCTGAATCAAATTGCTCTCCAGAATAATTGGATCACTTCACAATTCCACTAACAATGCATCAGTGTCCCAGTTTTTCCACATTCCCTCCAACATTCATCACTGTCTTTTCCTGTCATCTTGGCCAATCTGACAGGTGTGAGTGAGTGGTACCTCAGAGTTGTCTTAATTTGCATTTCTCTGATCAATAATGATTTGGAACACCTTTTCTTATGACTAGAAATGGATTCAATTTCTTCATCTGAAAATTGTTCATATCCTTTGACCATTTATCAATTGGAGAATGGCTTGAATTCTTATAAATTTGTGTCAATTCTCTATACATTTTAGAAATAGGGCTTTTATATGAATGCTTTCTAACAGTTTTAAGTGGTTGGGAAAAATTTTAAAAGAATATTTCATGACCCATGAAAATTACATGAAATTCACATTTCAGTGTTATTAAATAAAGTTGTAAGGTAACTTAGTTGTTAATCCTCATTCATTTTCAAATTGCCTATGGTTGCTCTTATTCTTCTAGGCAGAGATAAGTGGTTCCAAAAGAAAAGTATATGTGGTTTTCTTAACCCCTTGAATAATTGCTCACTGCCCTCTTTCAGTTGAATCTCAAGAGCATTTCAACTGCTACATGTATCACTATAACATGATACTTTATCCGATTCTTTTTGTTCAGCAAAACAATTGTTTGGACATGTATACATAAATTGTATTTAATTTATACTCTAATATATTTAACATGTATTGGTCGACCTGCCGTCTGGGGGGTGGAAGGAGGGAGAAAATTGGAACAAAAGGTTTGGCAATTGTCAACGTTGTAAAATTGCCCGTGCATATATCTGGTAAATAAAAACTATTTTTAAAAAATCACTTCCTGTAACCAAACCAAAAAAACCATTATTACTCTGTGATCAATTTTGGACTGTATTTTTATATAAATTAACAATAGTGAAATGTTTTCTTTTTTCTTTATGTGAAATATAAATTAATACTTAAATAAAAATACTTTGTTGATAATAAAAAACCCAAAAAACATGATACTTTATTATTGATATATATCCATCATGTCAAAGCAAGAAGAGGAGGGAAATGTTCTGTTATGATTTTTTTTTTCTTTTTTTTGAGCTCAGAGCAAAGTTTCTGAATGAGATGAATCACCATCAACCACTACTACCAACACAGGACATGGTGGCTTCTTCACAAGTGGGCTACATCAGACAGTGTCACATCTTTTTCTGTCTGGGTTACTGAACAGAAAGAACAAGGGGATACTCTAGAGTAAGCTGAGCTAAGTTCTAATTTTTTTGTCTGAAAGTAACTCAAAGTATTGCTGTAAAAAAGGTAGATGGGGGCTAGATGCTATTGTCTAGATACAATCATTCGATTTGGTGCTAGTGCTAACTTTAAAGGGAGACTTCTCTGGAGTGCACCCGTGTGATCTGTTCTGGGTGCTGCTTATGTGACATTTCTGTTAATTCATAGAAAAGCACGAATGGTATCTTTATTGAATTTGCAGATGAGACAGAAGCTGAGAATTAATAGTGAGCATGATGGATGCCACCGTGTAAAATCAGACTATTATAATATCTGGCCAAAGACAACTTGATTTGTATACCTATTTTATATATCTGTGTACCTGGAGCCACATAAAACTTTCTTGGGCAAAAAAAGATTGCAAGTGGGAAAAGTTGAACAAGTCCTGCTCTGGGACAAACCCCTCCCCCTTTTCTCCTCATTGAGTTCAGTGCCTTGCTCCCAGTCTCTCTATCCTCGACTCCTGCCCTCATACTGGAAGACTTCAAAATAAAAATAAAAGTATAGATGTACATATAGATGATATAAACATATTTCAAAACCCCTTCAATGACTTTTAGCTCATTCATAATCTAATCCTCCAGACCATCTCATCCATGCCCCAAAATGGTCACATCCTTGATCTTGCCATCACTCACAAATATCACTCACTTCCATGTTCCTGAAATTTTGGTTTCCCTTAATCCTTTTGCCTTGCAACTCCAAATCCTATTCTTGGTCTACACTATGGCCTTCAGTGTTTTTCCTAGACCATTACCCCTGAACTGGCCATATTCTCCTATCCTTTCCTATTCGACCCCTTTCTGAACAAGATTAGTTCTCTACTGCCTTTTTTCTTTCCTTTATTCTATCTGAACTTGCCCTGCAAGAAAAGCTCTGGATTTGGATTGCTTCCACCTCCCCCAGCCTCTACTCTGACACACATGCTAGAGAAAATCTCCAAATTGTGCTGACTGGGCTTATTATCAATATATGTAATGAAACCTCAATGGGACTCTTATTATTACATGATAAACCTTTTAGTCCTTGCTTAGCCATTTTGGACTGCAGCTCTTCCAAATCTCCCGGGCTCCCTTCTTGCTCTCTCTTAGCCAAGACCCTTGTCCCATATTTTATATACATCCAAAGTCATTCCCTGAGAATTCCCAGATGCCTTCTGCCATGATCTCTTCCTGCCCCCCTGCATCACACAATGAAGTGGCCCTTCTCTTTGCCATGAACAGACAATCCTCAGATGAAGAAATTGAATGACTATTTCTAGTCATATGAAAAGATGCTCCAAGTCATTATTAATCAGAGAAATGCAAATTAAGACAACTCTGAGATACCACTACACACCTGTCAGATTGGCTAGAATGACAGGGAAAGATAATGCAGAATGTTGGAGGGGATGTGGGAAACCAGAGACACTGATACATTGTTGATGGAATTGTGAATACATCCAGCCATTCTGGAGAGCAACTTGGAATTAGGCTCAATGAGTTATCAAACTGTGCATACCCTTTGATCTAGCAGTGCTACTAATGGGCTTATATCTCAGAGATCTTAGAGGGAAAGGGACCTGTATGTGCAAAAATGTTTGTGGCAGCCCTCTTTGTGGTGGCCAGAAACTGGAAACTGAGTGGATGCCCATCGATTGGAGCATGGCTGAATAAATTGTGGTATATGAATATTATGGAATATTATTGTTCTGTAAGAAATGACCAACAGGATGATTTCAGAAAGGCTTGTAGAGACTTACAGGAACTGATGCTAAGTGAAATGAGCAGGACCAGGAGATATATACTTCAACAACAATACTATATGATGATTAATTCTGATGGTCGTGGCCCTCTTCTACAATGAGATGAACCAAATCAGTTCCAATAGAAAAGTAATGAATTGAACCACCAAACGAAAGAACTCTGGGAAATGAGTGTGAACCACTACATAGAATTCCCAATCCCTCTATTTTTGTCTTCCTCCATTTTTGATTTCATTCACAGGCTAATTTGTACTATTTCAAAGCCCGATTCTTTTTGTGCAGCAAAATAACTGTATGGACATGTGTACATATATTGTATTTAACATATACTTTAACATATTTAACATGTATCAGTCTACCTTCCATCTGGGGGAGGGGGTGGAGGGAAGGAGGGGAAAAATTGGAACAAAGGTTTTGGAACTGTCAATGCTGAAAAATTACCCATGTATATATCATGTAAATAAAAAGCTATTAAAAAAAAAGAAAAAGAAAAATCGTCTGCGATAGGTAATTCCCCTTCCTTTTTCCTCATTCTTTTCTTCCTTTTCTACTGTCTTGCTTCTAATTTCATTGTGAAATTTAAACTGTTTTCTCCAAATTTACTTTTTGACTTCTCTGAAGCCTGCCTCAGACATCATAATACAGGCATAGTAATGATAAGAATATAATTTTTTAGAGGGAAAAGATTTTACTTATTTGGGAATTTAGAATTAGTTTCCCTTTCATGAAAATTGTTTGTAACACTTAACTGTTAATGTTGATCACTGTAGTTCAGTGTAGTTCAGCTTTGAAAATATCTATTTACTGGGATGATATATAATGTTCTTGGTGGCTTTCTGGAGGTCTTGGAGCAGCCTTGTAATCACCACAAGAATAGCCAGGTATTAAAGTCCAAATCCTTTATTATCTCCTTCACAATCTAGTCTCCTTGCTTGGGGCTGGGCATCTTTTTGCAGAGCCTTTCAGACTGGCCTTGATCTCAGTGGAGGAAGTGCAGGAGGCCAGGCCTGCCACTGTTGTAGTGTGAGAATGAATTAATCTTGCTTTGAATCCTTGGGTTTATATGCTCTATTCTAAATATAAACCAATCATTATATCACTAGGAAACCATTATTTGTTGTAAGATTAAATCACCTTATACTGAACTTAGAGAATTATTCATCACCATGCTAAACTAGATAACCATAGTCTTTATCTATTCCACTGACTTAACACTTTATAAGAATCCTTGTTTTAAGTACAAGCTTTCTGGCCCATAACAATGCTATAATTAGAGATCCCCAGAGAATCAACTAAAAAGCTATTAGAAATAATCCACAACTTTAGCAAAGTTGCAGGACACAAAATAAATCCACATAAATCCTCAGCATTCTTATACATCTACTAGCAAACTCCAACAGCAAGAGATACAAAGAGAAGTTCCATTTAAAATAACTTGATGATATAAAATATTTGAGAATTTATCTGCCAAGAGAAAGTCAGGAACTATGTAAGCAAAACTATAAAACACTTTCCACACAAATAAAGTCAGATCTAAGCAATGGAAAATTATCAAGTGCTTGTGGATAGGTCGAGCAAACATAATAAAAATGGCAATACTCCCTAAACTAATCTATTTATTCAGTGCTATACCCTCAAGAAACTATTTTACTGAACTAAAAAAAAAAAAAAAAAAAAAAAATCATGTGGAAGAACAAAAGGTCAAGAATTTCAAAGGAATTAATGAAGAGAAAAGAAAATGAAGGTGGCCTAGTTGTACCAGATCTAAAATTATATTATAAATCAGCGGTCACCAAAACCACTTGCTACTGGCCAAGAAATAGAGAAGTTGATCAGTGGAATAGATTATGTTCACAGAACAAAATAGCCAATGACTAATAAAAATCTAGTATTTGACAAACCTAAAGGCCCCACCCTTTTGGGATAATAATTCACTATTTGATAAAAACTGCTGGGAAAATTGGAAACTAGTATGGCAGAAAGTAGGCATAGACCCACAACAGTATACCAAGATAAAATTAAAATGGTTTCATGATCTGGACATAAAGAATGATAATGTAAACAAATTAGAAGAACATAGGACAGTTTACCTCTTAGATCTCTGGAGGAAAGAAGTTATAACCAAAGAATAACTTCAGATCATTATTGATCATAAAATAGATAATTTTGATTATATTAAGTTAAAAAGGTTTTGAACAGGGGCAGCTAGGTGGTGCAGTAGATAGAGCACCAGCCTTGAATTCAGGAGGACCTGAGTTCAAATGTGATCTCAAACACTTAACACTTCCTAGCTGTGTGACCCTGGGCAAGTCACTTAACCCCAGCCTGGGGGGGGGGGGGGAGGAAGGTTTTGAACAAACAAAACTAAGGCAGATAAGATTAGAAGGGAAGCAATAAACTGGGAAAACATTTTTATATTCAAAGGTTTTCCTAAAGATCTCATCTCTAAAATATATAGAGATTTGACTCAGCTTTATAAGAATTAAAGCCATTCACCAATTGATAAATAGTTAAAGGATATGAATGATTTTCAGATGAAGAAATTGTAACTATTTGTAGTCATATAAAAAGAGATATTAAAGAAGTGAAAGGGACCCATATGTCCAAAAATGTTTGTGGTAGCTCTTTTTGTAGTGGCTAGAAACTGGAAGTTGAATGGATGTCCATCAATTGGAGAATGGTTGGGTAAATTATGGTATATGAATGTTATGGAATATTATTGTTCTGTAAGAAATGACCAGCAGGATGATTTCAGAAGGGCCTGGAGAGATCTACATGAACTGATGCTAAGAGAAATGAGCAGAACCAGGAGATCATTGTACACGGCAACAAGAAAACTAGTATAGATCAATTCTGACAGACGAGGCTTTCTTCAACAATGATATGATTCAAACTAGTGCCACTTGTGCAGTGATGAAGAGAGTCATCTACATATACCCAGAGAAAGAACCATGGAAACTAAGTGTGGAACACAACATAGCATTTTTCACTCTCTCTGTTGTTATTTGCTTGCATTGTGTTTTCTTTCTCTGTTTTTCTTCTTCCTTCTTGATTTGATTTTTCTTGCACAACAAGATAACTGTATAAATATGTATACATATATTGGATCTAAAATGTATTTCAACATATTTAACATGTATTGAACTACCTGCCAGCTAGGGGAAAGGGTGGGGGAAGGAGCGGAAAATTCTCAACAGAAGCTTGTGCAATGGTCAATGTTGGGAAAATTACCCATGCATATGCTTTGTAAATAAAAAGCTTTAATTAAAAAAAGAAAAATCTATTTGCAGAAATAGGTACTGCCAAATGCTGATATCTGTCCACAAGCAATTGATTTTCATTGAACATATTCAGAGTTTGGAAGGCATTTTTAGAATTGTACTGGATTTTTAAATTTTGTTTTCTTCTTTTTTTAGCATATCATTATATTACAGTTTAAATACTTCCCCCTGAAAGAGAGGTAGAGATTTTCAATTATAGAAATTTCTTTTCCACTAGTATCAAGGTCCAAAAATGCTGTTGGGATAATACTCTGAGTTGTAATATTATCAAATGTGAATTTGGGTCAGAATGAAGATCTTGTTTCTTGTCTCAACTTTCACAGCAAGAGAGGTATATAATCCAACTTGTCATTACTTGTGACTCAAACAACATTAGTTGTTTTTGAACCAATCTTAACACAGCATAAATTTCACATGTAAGTGCTATTCTGCTTTTTTAATTTTTGGCTGAATCAGTTAAGAAACGTTATCCAGTGCAACCAAAACTAATTTCTGAAGCTCTTTGGTGTTTGGTAGCCATGGTTGATGGTGATTCATCTTGTTCAGAAAAATGTGTCTTCAAGAGCACATATGGGAATGTGATGGCAGGCACAAGTCCCATGGTTCACAGGCGCTATTCTAGTCTCTTCCTTGAAAATCAGGGTCCTTGCCCTGAGCCAATCCCACAGGACCTTTCTGCTCCTCCGAGGTCTTTCGGAGATCACTAACAGGGCCCTAGAAGCACCCAGTGACACTTATCTGGGTCAGGGACAAAGATGCTCCTTAGCGCTTGTCCTCTCCAATGCTGTCATGAGTTGGAGAATAGGGAGAAAGGAAAGGAATCCTTGGAAAAAAGAGCATCAAAAAAGCATTGAAGTTGTGAATGAAATGGAGTTACTAAGTGCCCAGTGGTGGGAATGAAGTAGAATTGAATTGCTCGGCAAAATATCTTTTATCCTAAAGAGATGATTCATGGTGCACCTGTCATTTAGCTCCTATTATGGCCTGCTGGACTTCTGAGCTGCCCATTGTTCTCCTGTTGTTCCAGGATGGCTTCAGCAGCGTGCCGGCACTTCTAGGAGCACAGCTGAGGCTCATCCTTACTAGTTCTTTGGGCTCAGTTATACAGAGTAGAAATGACAGGGTTTGGGGTTGGAGACCATTGTTCTTTATAAACCTCTGTAATCTCCTACCTTTGCTGTTCTCAGGTTCGGTGGATGATGTATTGGATTGTTTTTGCCCTTTATACTGTAACTGAGACCTTGGCAGACCTAACCATTGCTTGGTAAGTTCCAAGACTGGGAAAGTCTTGGCCCTTTCGCAAGCCAGAAAGCTTCATTATTGGGTTGGGTCTCTATTAGCCAACTGCAGGAAGGCGGACTCCTGGACTTCTCTGCTGATAAAACAAGAATATCCAGTGAGATAATGCAGGGGTGAATCAGGATAAAGCTACATAGAAGAGAGTGGTATTGTCATCATACTGAAGCTTCTTCTAGTTTCATATTTCCATTGAGTTTTGTTGGCTTGTTTTTGCAAAAGAGGATTCTGGTTTCTACATAACAAGTTTTATTAATCCACTCTGGATTTTAAATTAATTCATTCTTTTAAAAGGGAATAGAGAAAGTATCTCTGTGTCCCCTACCTCTAACTTCCTCCATATGGTGAAAAGAATTATAAAATCTTCTGGAGAAAACTCCAGATCTGGTCTCTACCACAAATACAGTGGGGCGCTTTTTGACTGTTAGGGAGGAAGACTGTTCATTAGACAGAAACCAAAGAAGTATTGTAAAATGGAATTTTCTGGGAATAGTATTAGGTATTTCCTTTGGAATTTTTTTTTTTTTTTAAAGTTAGATTTTTGATACTTCACAATCTAACCTAAATATCTAATGGTTTTCCAACATTTCCTGGACAGGTTTCCCTTGTACTATGAGATGAAAATTGCTTTTGTCATTTGGCTGCTCTCCCCATACACTCGAGGGGCAAGTTTAATCTACAGGAAGTTCCTTCACCCACTGCTTTCTTCAAAGGAAAGGGTAAGAGATGAGAGAAATTTCACTTTTAACTTTTGGAGTGGCAAAACTTTTTAATGGATTAAGACAACAAGAATTGCTTCTGTGTACCTTACAATGATATTCTAAAATTTGGGGAACTGAAGTGTCTATGGATGCAATTTCACTACCTTTTAAATCCCTTTTTTTGTTTGTTTCTGTTTCTGTTTCAGGAGATCGATGATTACATTGTCCAAGCCAAAGAACGAGGCTATGAGACCATGGTAAATTTCGGTCGCCAGGGTTTAAATTTAGCAGCCACTGCCGCTGTTACTGCTGCCGTAAAGGTAATTTTCATTTTCCATCAAATGTTGTGTAACACCTTGAGGCAATAGGTAGAATGATTTAACAATATTTCTTTAGTTATAAAAGTTTTAACCTAAATTATATATTTGGTTTCTATGAGATAATTTGAATGAATAATTATTTTTGAAGATATGTAAAACTTTGTTTTTTACCTTAGTTCTTAACTTCCCCCAGAGTGGGTACTGAGTTCTGAATTTTAAAAGCATCTTAAAATGCCATGTTCCTCATAACTTTTCCAGATTCCTTAACACGTAAATAGTCCTTATCCCTTTTTGTAAAGATGACCATTCTTTCTTTCTCTGTCTTTGGCGTGGCTCTCTCTCTGGGTGTTAATATCTTGGTAGGATTTCTGGCTTACTTCTGCTGCTGTCCTTCAGTCGATTTGAGGTAACTTCTCTTACTATTTTGTGCTTGAACGTTGTGTAGTAGTAATGACAAGTGGGCATTTTAATGACTTACTAATGCTAAACATTTGTTGTGGTTTTTTGCAAGTCACATTAATGTATTTGGTAAAGATTTGCATCAGAAACTTGTTTGCATGTCATGTGATGTGATTTTCCCCCCCAATATCAGTGCACAATCATTTCAGCACTCATTAAATCATTATCTTTAATTTGTGGTTGTTAAATTTAATTGAGCCAGGTGACACCTCAGCCAACAGTTTTTAGGCCTTTGAGTACCCATTATGTAACTAGATCAGTTGTCTTGTGATTAAAACAATAATAGAATTTGTGGGGATATATTTCATTGTTAAGAGGTGATTTTATATGATGTTCCAGATAAGTTGAGCCAATGAAACAATGAAGTTTTCACTTTTTAAGACGGCCCACAGTGAGCTAGTTTCTCTTACTCAGTATTACTTACTTCTAAGTCCACCCAACAGAATGAATGAAATGTAAATCAGTTTCCTGGTTTTCCTGCTGAATGAAATAGCATTCACTCATTCAGTGAATACTGAATGAGCTTCAGTCCTGTGCAGTGCATTGTACAGTACCCAGATAAGTGTGACGTGGCCTCTACCTCCATGCACTTTGTAATCCAGCTGCAGATGGTGGTCTCTGAACTGGGGAGGAGGGGGAGATTTTCCTTTGAAATTGATAGGATAAGTGAATAAATGAAAAAATAGTTAAACTTTATTAGGGATCTTTCTGTCAGAAAAGGAGTCCCTATCTGATCATTTCTGACTCTTCAAGAAAGTTTTCTTTATTATTCCATAGTAGTCAGCACAGATGCAAGATGGAATTGCATGAGGCTTCTATTACAGAGGGTTGGCCATATTCTGATGAGAGCAAAATCAACAGATTCCTATGAATTTAGGGTTCAAATTGGCGTGGAATGATTGATGGAGAAAAATTAGTGCAAGGAAAAGGTAATTAAGAAGTAGCAAATACTAGCTGGCTCTATTTGATTGGTACGTAAATAAAGAGTAGAAGAAAGGAGAGTGAACGTTGAAAGGCCAGCTTGGGGAAAACCATCAAGACTAAGCAAGAAATTGAAAAAGAAATAGCTGAGTTTGGGGGAGCTGTACACACACACACACACACACACACACACACACACACACACACACACACTCCCTGGAGCAGTGGTCAGAGGGCCAGCTCAGAATCAAGACAGCCAGGATCATATCCCACCTCTGGTCCAAGGGGCTCTGGGACTCTGGGAGAGTCCCTTCTTCTTCAGAATCTGAGCCTGAGTTCTGAGACATGGCATTGTAGAATGGCTGCCATCGAGTTCCCTTCACACTAGTGAAGTGTCTTAAAAACTGAATAGAAAATGTGCTCAGGATGCATTCAAGTTCAAGGACCTATCGATAACATGCTTGTTTGGGTGGCCAGTGGTCTTACCTACTCACACAAGAAGGAAAGGGGCTTAATGGATTCTTTCTGGCTGGTGAGGTCTGACCTCCTGGCTCCGCCACCCTCCCAAGAGCTGAGGTAGCTGGCAGCCATTCTGTTGCCCTCATGTCCACTTCCCCTGGATCAGGCATTTCATGCCCATGGAAGTTGACTCTCAAGACCTGCTGTTTCATTCCTGATCACTGTGGTAAAACACAAAATGAGGTTGAGCTCTTCTATGGTTTGGTTATTTTTCATGAGCTTTGTTAAAAGATAAAACGGTGTTGGGCATGGTGCCTTCTACCAGCATGCTGTCTTGATGCACAGAGAGAGCAGCCTTGTCTTTCAAAGGCTGAGTGGAAGCTATGCCAGTTCTAGAGGGAGAGAAAAGATCTTCCCCAGTGTCAGACTTCCTCGGCATATGAGGGTCCTGGGAACCTATCACGGGCCGGAGCATCCCTTCAACATCAAGGAAATTTGCACTCATTTACTCCACAGAGGATGCAGGCATATGGAAGACCAGTTAGCCCCAGTTCTTTCCAGATCAGGCTTCCTTAGTCTTCCTCCTTTTACTTTGACCTGCTCAATGCAACAGTTGCTCCAAAGGGCTTTCTGACAACTGTTAACTTTTAGAGATTCTTGTTAAAAGGAAAACAATAGCATTTTTCCTAAGAGTTCATTTCCAACCCTTTAATGAAATGTACTTTTTTCCAAAGCAATTTTAAGCAAACCTAGCAATATCTAGAGTTGAACTATTGGCAATTTGATTTTTTTGTATTTTCTTCATATATTTTGCTTACTTAATATAGTTAACCAAAAATGATTTACGAAAAGAAATGAATTTTTATGATGGACCACAACTTAGCATTAAATTAAATATTTAAATCATTTAATTTTTAATGAAGCATCCTTTTGTCTGTTTTAATAATAATATTCTAACTGTCCTCATCTGTTCAGAGCCCTGCTGTCCCAAATTCCAGTTTTAATCATGCCTCAGATCCATTGATGGGTTAATGTCAGCCTCTGTGTTGAGTAACCACCTAATAGTTAGATTAGAAGCACCTAACACTCTTCCAAGAACAAGCATGCAAATAGTGCTACTTTAATTCATGATTATTTCCAACTCTGATCCCTTTTGCCTTTTTGCTCCATCTCTTAATGGTTTAGAACAGCGTGACATCTTGATTTAAAAGCTTTCTTCAGAAGTAGGAAGACCTGGGGTCAGGCGTCGCCCAGAGCCCATCTAAACATTGCTTCCCCAGGCTCCTGGGCACCTCTCAAAGACCTCCCTTCAGATGGGGGTCACCTTGCCCTAGGCGAGGGAGTTGCCACGCCCAGAACTCCCTGTTTTTCTCATCCCCGCTCCCTGTTAACTCAAATCAGCTATTACCTGGAAAGGGCACATTGATTTTAATGATAGTCCAGGCACTGAGGAAGTGGCTTATTTATCTGATGCCCCAGAATGGAGGCGTGAGGACTGTGCCGCCCTGCCCTGATCAGGCTGTAGCCCCTTTTAAGTTCAGGAGGCAGAGTTTTCAGAAGATGCTCCTGCTGACCACTCAGGAAAGCCTCCATGACAGCCATTGAGATTATTATATAAAAGTTGTGGACATAATTATTCTCCAGTTCACCATACATAACTTGGGGGTTGGGTGGCGGTAACCAGCTGTCCTCCCTAACACACAGGGGCCACAGTTGGTAGGGCCACCTGTTTGGGGGAATGCTCAGATTTCGGGTTTCATTTGTTATCTGATATTAATTATTGAGATCAACAGTGCTCTTTTCCATTCCAGGTCTTTAGTCTGCCCCAACTGACTCTGAAGCTCTGGGTAGTTCCTAGCTTGGTCCCTCCATTAAACCCTAGATGGGCTTTTATGATGCTGTTCAGAATCATTTCTTATGCTCAAAAAAGGGCTCATCATTCTTCTCCCAAACTTCCCTATTCTTACTGTTCAGGGCGTTCCCAATACTCTCATTGCTCACTCCTCTAGGCCCACCAGTGGCCAGGCTCATCACCTCTCCACCATGTTCCCCTGCTTCATTTTCCATTCACTAAGTCACCAAAGGGGTTTTTCAGGCACCTGGGCCTGACCATGTCACCTCACTGCTCCTTCTGTTGACTCCCAATCACATTTCTCAGGGTGACGTCACCACACTTTTCTAACCCCTTTCAGCCATTCAGCAGACCAGCCCCATGGGCCTTCATGCCATCCCTCACACACAACCTTTCCTTGGGTCCAACATCCCTTAAGACTGGAATTAGATTCCTCATTTTCCTGCCCCCTCTGGCTTCTAAAGCCTCCTTCCATATTATCTCTATTTCAGAAATATTGTCTTTACATGCTGTGCATCTCTGTTGCTTTTCTTATAAAATTCATACTTTAGAATAAGATCTGCTGCCTTTGTAGCCTGATTGCTTAATAAATGATTTTTCTTGGTGGTTGATCAATTTCTTCCAACAAAAGGCAAAATTAGTTAAGTCATTGAACTGATTTTGGAAACTTGGCGCAGCGAGCTGTTGTGGCCTCGGACTGCGGACGCCGCTCTCCCGCTGCAGCCCTGATGGGTGTTGTCTGGGTGAGCTTTGCCAGGTAACCTGACTGGGAAACTCAGTTTCCTTTTCAGTTAAGTGACGAGATTGAATATACCTGTTCCTAAGGCCCCTTCCAGCTCTGAAGGTGTTCACACTCTACAGCTCGAGGGATGCAGATGGTTTCTGCTTTTCTGCCTTTCTCAACATATTGTTAGTCACTACCTTATCATCTTTTTTTCCACTGTCCTAGCCATGTTTTTATATTCTTGCATGCTAGTTATAAACATTTCTATTCTAAGTCATTGGGGAGCATTAGAACCTTATTTCAAGTAGTTTCCCAAGTTTGGGGATGACCATCCAATGATTCCCCGACACTAGACCTGAGATAGGGCTCTGAATCCACAGGCCACTATTAGAGCCTAAGACCTCTTCCCTTTCTCTCCCTCCCCCCACCCCCTCATTCAGACCTCTCCTCCTGCGCCACAGTTGGAGTAGCCTCGATATTTCAGTGTTTTCTCTTGTCCCCTAAGCATCAAATATTCACCTGAACTAGAACTAGTCCATAGCTGTTACACGTGTTTGTTGAAAGAAGCAAGACTGTAAGGCGGCTCTCCATCCATGCATGTACACATTCAGAAACTTGTAGGCATTTGATTTCACTTTCAAAATATTAATCCTAGAGGATTCCATATGGAAAGAGTGGAGACGACTACAATTCAGCCTTGCAGTTGGGTTGGAGCAGATGAGGAGGCTTCCCTCCCCCCTTCCCTTTGAAGTAGAATCTTGAACTCATCAGCCTACGAGACGACAGGCGTTTCTGTGTCTTTCCCTGTGTTCTCTCCTGACCCACTGCCCTGGTTTCTACAAAATGTTGCAGATCTGAAGAGAAGGATCCAGCCTGAGGCTGCTCGGGGTTGGCCGAGCCTCTCCCACCCCGCCCGGGGAGCCAGGAGCCTCAGCCAGTCCCTCCGAAGCCTGGGCAGTCACACTCTTGGCTCTCAGGGTGCCTTGTCACATGGGTCACCAGTGAAAGCGCCCCAGGGCGACTGATGCTGGCTTTCTGCTTTGCTGTTGCGTAAGTGCTGGGGGAAGAGTCACGGAGCTTAGGAAACGGAAGGCTTACTTTACTTTTTGCTTCATTTTTCTGTCCCCGAATCATCAAGCCATATCTGCAAGGCAGGATGGCCAAGTGGACAAGCAGCTGAACTTTGGAGTCACTGAGGCTACCCTGAGGACCTTTGTCACAGAAAAGACAAGGATGGCCTGCAGTATCTTAAGGGCTGGCACCTCAGTTCTGCCTTGCTCCAAGAGTCCTGAGTCTTGGGCAGGTGTTGTCAAAGGGCACAGAGTAGGGAGAGATTTCCTAACCCAGCATCCAAATGTGGGATGGACTGCTTCAGGAAGTCCTGGGCTTCCATTTGCTAGAGCTCATCAAGCCAAGCCTGGAGGGGACTTAGTTTTTTGGTTTTGTTTTTTAAAGCTTTTTGTTTTCAAACATGCATGGATAATTTTTCAGCATCAACCCTTGCAAAACTTTGTATTCCAAATTTCCCCTCCATCCCCCATTCTCTCCCCTAGATGCCAAATAATCCAATATGTGTTAAACATATTAAAATATATGTTAAATCCAATATATATAAACATATTTATGCAATTATCTTGCTGCACAAGAAAAATGAGATCAAAAAGGAAACACAAATGAGAAGGAAAACAAAATGCAAGCAAACAACAAGAAGAGTGAGAATGTTAAAATATATGTTAAATCCAATATATGTAAACATTTATACAATTATCTTGCTGCACAAGAAAAATGAGATCAAAAAGGAAACACAAATGAGAAGGAAAACAAAATGCAAGCAGACAACAAAAAGAGTGAGAATGCTATTTTGTGGTCCACACTCAGTTCCCACAGTCCTCTCCTTTGTGTAAATGGCTCTTTTCATCACAAGATCATTGGAACTGGCCTCCATCACTAGACAGAACTTGTTAAGAATGTGGTAGAGGATCCTCTGGTTGGCTTAAATATTGAGATAGGTCTTCCAAGGCCTGCTGGGATCCCAGGTGACCCCAAATCTTTCGGGACTGCTTACCTGTTTTGTAACATTTGTTGAGAGGAGAGTCACCAACTCTGTTCATTCTGGTGAGAGGAAGGAACAACAACCCTTACTTACCACTTGGTCCTAGAATCTGCTGGGCCCTTGCCACCTACCCTTCTTGCCCAACTTGAATGTCTACTCTATCCCACTTAGAATGTGAACTCCTGAAGAGTAAGGGCTGTCTTTTAGATTCCCACTGCTTTGCTCCACTCCTGGCACATAGTAAGTGCTTAACCAATACTTTTTCATTCATCGGAGCCATGCTATATCATCTAACTTATTGTCAGCATAGGAACATAGAAATTGGGAGATGTCATCCTTTTAGTTCTTTTACCTGAAGCAGTTTTAGAGTTACTGAATGCATCAAAATAGATTTTTCCATTCCTAGGTTGTCCACTAAGTAACATAGATGCATTTGCAGTTTATAATATCTTTTAAATGATATTCTGAATAATTTGGATTTGCCAAGATTGCCTTCTCTATCTCTTTATGGATATTAAAAAAAAAAAGTCTTTGTCTTGGAAATTTCATGAAATTGAAGTAGTTGAGGCAGTTTGAAGAGTATCTTGAAGCTAAATTATGAAAAGCAGGTCAAATTCAAGGAGAAAACCCTAAATAAACAGTAACTAGAATTTAAAATTAACTTAAATTAACTTTAATTTTTAGCATGTATATTTTGCTCTAATGAATTATAGTTCATCTCCTTTGGACTAAAATTGTTGGGTTTTTGTCTGTCCTATAAAGATTAGTGACACCCCTGAGTTGTCTGTTCTATATGTACTAACTGAGCATGTTAAAAATGAAAATAAGCCTTTAATCAAGACATTTATTACGCTGTAAAGCAATTTTCAGAAAATGCTGCTCACTTCTATGAGCTCATTACCAGGCATCTGTTCACAAGGTCAGTGTGCAAGTTTGTTTTGGCTGAGCCAAGCAGAAAGAGGAAGGACCTTCAAGGATTTTGCTGAGGATGCTCAGTATTCCACCCCTTTTTGTAGGAGAAATGCTAGGAGCTTTAATACCAAATAAACAGCAGTCCTGCTGGATGTCACTCTCCAAAAGATGAAAATACCAATAATTCTGCTGGATAACTCATTGAATTATCTATGTCTGACTTGCCAAGTGGATAGTTTAACCAAAAATTATAAAGTGAAATATCACACAAAATGTAGTTTACAGACAGTATATTCATGACCTGATTCTCTTCACATTGTGATCTGGGCAATGCAAATATCCTCATATTCCGCCATTATTTTAGTGGCTATCCTTCTGTGCAAGGGCTTAGGAATAATCAGCTGCTTCCTGTCATCTAATAAACTGGGTATACTTGCCTAGGTATTGCAGAGATGAGATTTCATGCTAGCGTTATGTTGTTTTGCCTGTGAGATGATCTAGTGTTGTGGCCTGTCGTCCTGGAAACAGCAGTGGCGTAGGAGGGAGTCAGAGAGCTGGGCCCTGCTATTAATGACAAGGATCTGAGACAAATCACTGCTTCTCTGAGTTTATTTCCTTATCTGTAAAATGAGCAAGGTTTGAAGTAGATAACCTCTAAGTTCTTTTCAGCCCTAAAATTTAATAAGATTTGGTATAAAAAATTGCCAAACATTAATATCCTCAAATCTGTTCTAGATTATGAACAAAATAACTCTCAGGTATGTACGTGTCAAAGGGAAAAGTAATTTCCTCAAAAACTTAATAAGTGGACAATCTGGCCTGGTTTGAAATTAATCCCCTCTGTAATATCCCCAAATGGTCATCTAGCCTTAGCTTAAAGCTCTCCAGGAAATGGGAACCAGCTACCACCTTGAGAGATCCAAGGCTGCTTTTGGAGTGATGTAAATGTTAAGTCCCATTGCTATGTCCCTGTTCCAATCCAGATCAGCCACCAAAAAAAGCATGATACAGGACTCCCTTTACAGTATTGAACATAGCTTTCATGTTCCCTCCTCTCCCCTTAGCTTGTTTTCCTCCAGACTAAGTATCTCCAGGTCCTATGGCTCCCCTTAACTAAGATCCCTAACCATTCTGCTACCCCCACTCTTGAAACCTTTATGCTTTTCAGTGCTAAAATGAGGACCGTCAATGTGGTCAGAACAAAGGTTCCATTGGCTTTTGGGGGGAGCAACGTCACTCAAATAACTAGACTTTTTTTCAGATAAACTGATTGCTAGCTATGTTTTTCCTATCCTGAAAGTCACTTGGACAGTTGAGGGTTTTGAGCCTTTGTAGGCTTTATTTGCCCCCGTTGACTTTGACCTTACTGAATTCAACTCATTTTTTCTATCTACTGACATCTTTTTTGTTCCTGATCCTCTTGTGCAGCATATTAGTTCTCCCTTCCAACTTCTGTTTGTAGACATTCAATGATGAATGAAAAATTTGAGGAGAAATTGCAAATTGCATTGGAGCTGTATAGAATCCACATATTCTGACAAACACACTAAAGTTCTGCTCTCGTAGAGTATTGTAGGTGGTAATTTCTCGACTGGCTTACTGTCAAAAAGCATCAAAGGCTTTGAGTCAAGAAAGAAATCTCTTTCATGTGAGGGAATTAGTCACCTACAGGAAGATAGAGAATCTTTCCCTTTCACAAAGGGCAGGGCACAAGATGAGCTACTTCCCTGGGCAAGGTCTGCTTCAGAGTTCATAATTGTAAATGAGATCTGATGGAGTGGCCCTTTCCTCCCCTTCCCCACCATCTCCACCCACACCAGAAGCATAATAAATCACTCTTTTCTGATTTTTTTTCCCAATAGTTTTGGCTACATAAATCTTTCTTGGTGATCTCATTAATTCAGACTGGTTCAATTATCTTGAAGTCTATATTTTTCAAACCTACATATCTAACTAGTCCTGTTTTTGCCTTCCAATCTTATATTACCAATTGTTTATTGGACATATCCAATTTGAAGATCTTGGTATCTCAAATTTAATATATCCAAATAATATATCCAAATATATCCAAAAAAAAAAATGACAAGTTTTCCCCTCTTTTTACTGTTCCTTTTTTTATTGAGAAGACCACCCTTGTAGTTGCACAGATTTGAAACCTGGAATAATCCTTGAGTCTTCATTCTTCCTCAATCTGTTACCAAGTCTTGGTAACAAATGCTGTTCTCTAGGAATGTGGAATTTTTCTTAAAGGGAAAACTAATTCTTACCCTTTTCTTTCTTTTTTTTTTTTTTTTCCCTGAGGCAATTGGGGTTAAGTGGTTTGCCCAGGGTCTTACACCTAGGAAGTGTTAAGAGTCTGAGACTAGATTTGAACCCAAATCCTCCTGATTTCAGGGCTGGTGCTCTATCCACTGTACCACCTGGCTGCCTCAAATTCCTACCCTTTTAACATTAAGCAGCAAATATCTGTATCATGAGTTATTTATGGCAAATCAACATCCATTCAGGACAGGAAAGAATCTTTCTACAAAACTTATGTGAAGAAATGAGTTCTATTTAATGGTATCCTTTATAGCCAAATGAGGCCTTAGAAAAGGTGTTGTCAAATGTGCCTCCATTTGCAACTGTAATATTAGACCAATTTGCACTTGTAATATTAGACCAGCTGAAGGCAACATCTTCATGGTTTCCTGAATTTCAAACTTCCCTCTTTTATGCCCAAAAGATTCCATATCTAGCTGAGGTCATTGATGTCTCACCAGTTTTCTTCGATTTCCAAGTTTATACCTGTTAATGGATCATTTTGTGCAAGGAAACTCAAATCAAAAAAAAAAAAGGAAGGAAGGAAACCAAGAAAGAAAGAAAATGAAAAATAATGTGCTTTATTCTATTCAGATGCTATCAGTTCTTTCTGTAGAAGTGAATAGTGCTTTTCATCATGAATCCTTTGGGGGTTTTTTGGGTCATTATATTGCAGAGAGTAACTTAGTCACTCACAGTTCTTCATTGTATAGTATTATTGTTATAATGTATACTCTTCTCCTGGTTCTGTTTTGTAGTAGTTCATATAAGTCTTTTCAGATTTTTCTGAAATCATTCTTCACATCATTTCTCATAGCACAATTATACTCCATTGCAGGTATATATCACAACTTTGCCATTCTCCAATTGATAGGTATTCCCTTAATTTCCCATTCTTAGCCATAAAAAAAAAGAGCGACTAAAAATATTTTTGTACAGATAGGCTCTTTGCCATTTTATAAACTCTTTGGAATACAGACATAGGTATTGCTGAATCAAAGGGTAAACATGGTTTTATAACTCCTTGGGCATAATTCCAAATTGCTTTCCAGAAAGATTGGATAAGTTCATCGTTCTACCAACAGTGCATTAGGTGTCCTGATTTTCCTGCATTCTCCCAGCAGTGATCATTTTTTGTTTTTGTCATATTAACCAGTCTGATGGTTATGACAACCCAGAATTGTTTTAATTTGCATTTGTCTAATCAATAGTGATTTTGAACATTTTTTCATATGACTATATAGTTTTGCTATCTTTGTCTGAAAACTGCCTGTTTCTTTGACCATTTATCAATTGAGAGATAACTTGTATTCTTATTCAGTTTTTTATATATTTGAGAAATGAGGCTTTAGCAGATTCTTGCTATTAAAAAAAATTCTTCACTTCTCAGCTTTTCTTCTGATTTTGGTTGCATTGGTTTTGTTTATACAAAAAACTTTAATTTTATCCATTTGACATTTTGTTAATGCGCTTATTTGGTCCTAAATTCTTCCCATCCCCATAAATGTGACAGATAAATTACCCCATGTTCCTCTAATGTGTTTATGGTTTCATCCTTTATGTCTAAATCATGTCACCATTTGGACCTTATCTGAATTCACTCTTAAGTTCCTCTAAACCAGTCTCTCCAGAGCTTGTTATAGGTGCAGTTAACAGGTTAATATTTACTCAAACTCTGGTTAGCACCTTATACAGTTTCTTGCATTTCTGAGTTAAGCCAACAAGCAATTACTAGGAGCTAGAATTTCTAGGGCCCCAAAACCTTTAGAAAATCATACTGCTCCATAGCACCTTTTGTATCTGTCCCTTCTCTTTCACCCACTCCACCTAATCCAAGCTTTTATCACCTCTTGCCTAGTTTATTGCCCTAGTCCTCTCATTGATTAATTACCCTGTTTCCACTTCCTTTCCTTTCTAGTCCATCTTCTGCACACCTGCCAAAATAATCTTCCTAAATTACAGGTCAAACTCTATCAAACCCCTCCTCAGGACCTCTAGAATGGCAGAAAACATCACAAAAGCCCTTCAGGGTCTGGGGCTGGCTTTCCTTTCCAGATTGATTTCTTACTCCGTAGTCCATGAACCTCCTAACTGGGAGCCAGGCACTGTGTTCTGTCTCCTACCTCCTCCCAGCATCCACATCCACATCCAGTACTCCTCTCCTTCCCTCAGCCTCTTGATATCCCTCTTTCAGGTGTCACTTCCTACTCTGGTCCTTTCTTGAACTGCATCTTTTCCCCTCAGAGTTGCTAGTTTTCTAACAGATCACTTAACTTATACTTTGTATTTGTTCATCTCTGGGTAGCTGTATGTAGGTATCTTATCTCTTGCCTTTCCTCCCTTTCTCCTCAGTAGAAGGGAGATTCCTCTAGGGCAAGGGCTTAGTCATTTTTGTCTTTGTATTACACTAGTGTGCCAGTACTTAATTTCCTGAACTGACTCTGGGTAGAGAAGTGAATATACCCTGTACATAGCTGCCCTCCCAGGTACCTCCCCACAGACACCTTGGGTGTTCATCTGACTCTAGGACTCATCCCCTGCAGGGATGGCATCTTTCCAAACAGACTCCTCCACCCTCCCTGTTTGACTCTTCTCCACCTGAAATTCATGGGTGTGGAGCAGAGGCTGTATTCCTGACAATTTGATGAATTCTCATGTATCTAACCTATAACCATCCCTTTGTGTATTGGGATTAGCTGTCCATACACTAAAATGTTCTGAGGATTGATGCTGAAGTTGAATTTGATTAGTTTTTTTTTTTGCTTCATTCTATCTAAGCCGAATTTCTTCAGTTCTCCTTTAGTAAAGATCATCCAAATCAAACATTCTATCTCTTGCTCACTTTATTTTTTAATTCAGTCCCATTTAGGGACTAGCCCTGTAGGGAATAACATCTAAAAAGCTAGCATGTGGGATTTAGGATTTGCTTTGCAGGGGTGTATGTGCTTGTCTTTTTAATAATTGGCCAGAACTGCTGTTGCCATGGTAATTTCTCATTCAGACTAAAAAACCACTTCCTTCATTTTTTTTATCCTTCCAGTTTTTTTTTTTTTTTTGCCCTTTCAGTTGAATGCAGCAGCCACTAAATTTAAAAAAAAAAAAATACAGAGGAGCATTATATTATTTAAACTAAAACTCATAACCTTATTTATTTTCTGGGAATAGAGGAAGGTGTTTGATTTAATTTGATGTTGATCAAGGATTAGCTACAGGAAGGAGAAACAAAAAATACTGAATCAGAAATACTGATAATGAAAGAGTCCTTTGCTTCTCCATATTCCAAAACCCATCCTTAGCCCCCATCCCCTATAGCTTTTATTATTAATTCTGAAGTTTTTCTGCATTAAAAACAAGTTTTTTTTGTTTTGGGTTTTGTCATAGCAAATTCTTATCTCCTTTGGAGATGTTTTACTATATAATTCTTATAGATTCCTCAGGTAATGATCTACTGGTTTCCTCTTTATCATGCCATCTTTTAATTGTTCCACAAGATGAATAATCAAAGTGCTGACCAGTTTGATAATGTGGGTGACAAAAAAATGGAGGACTGACCTTTGCGTGGGAGGCAGCAGGGTGTGTGCACTGCAGTAAGATCAGACTCCAGTAGAAACAGAACCCTGCAGGCTGCATATTGACTTAGAAAACCACAAAATCACATGTTATCATATCGTATTTTGTTTATTTTTTAAACATTTTCAATTACATTTTAATCTGGTCGAGGACACATTCTGGAGCTTTGCCTGCAAATTGGACACTTCAGATGCAGCCGCTAGAAAGCCAGCTTCAGAGCAGCCGGATCTGGGTTCCATCTTGTTCTGACTAGCCTCAGGTTTGTGAGCCTGACAGCTATGACAGTAAGAGGCAGAAAAAGTGCCAGCCCACCTTGGTAAGGGAGCTTTTTCAGGAAGGACTTGCCATGCTAGGAAAAGCCAGGACTCATTACCTGGAGGGGGAGAAGGATCTCTGACCTCCTTACTTATCCTCTCTATAAACTCATTGCAAGAATAAGCTCTCGGTGCATTCAAGGCACCCTTGATGAAGGCATCAGAAGGGAGTGACCACCTTTCCAAAGGTGCATTCTATAGCATGCCACAAGTTGACAAGCCCAGAGTTGACTCAGTCCACAGAAGACAAAATCCCATTATGCTCATTGTTGGAATGGGAGAAACCATTTGAATTGAGCTCCTTCAGGCTTTTGTATCCACCATCTCTTACTGATTCTGCTCCTCACCAGCTCTCACCCAGAGCATTTAATTCTCCCCATTTGGTCTCCTTCACAAGTCCTAAGTGACCTTCCTAATATACATGTTTGGCTGGCCATTCTCTTACCCAAGAAGCTTCCCTGGCTCTTCCTTATGACAAAATCCAAACTTCAAAGTCTTTCCCCAGCCTATCTTTCCAGGAGATAGATACACTATATAGACATTCTCATCCCTTCTACTTTTACTCACTCTCAGCCCAAGACAAACTGGTCTCCTGTTCCCCAAATGAGGCACCCCACCTTTGTCTGCAGAAATAATAGGAGAGCATTGCAGGCTTTGGTGGTCCTCACATTTACCTTGTCCTTCACTCCTGCTTCTTTCAAGGCTCAGATCAAGTACTTCGATCGAGGCTTTATTGAATGTCCAGCCTCCATCCTCTTGGTATTTATTTTTAATAAGCCCTTCTCTATGAACATACTGTCTCACCCAGGAGATGCAGGCTATTCTCATTTTTGTATTCGTATAAGGAAGTAGCACTTGATCTGTACAAACAAAACCAATGCAGAGTCACATAGTAGGTGCTTAGGTAATGGTTGCTTCTTGATTGATTGTTGTCTTAATTAAAGATTTTCCTCCAATAAGATGCCCTCCATTTTTACATGAAAATTGTGTATGAAAATTAAAAAATAAACAGACATATCCTTCATTCAAAATTTGGTGAAATCTGTGCATTAGATTAGTGCTTACCAAAAGTGGATATGAAGCCATGGATATGAAAGACAAGCTGACATGAAAGTCCAAATTGAAGGAAAATTTTCTTAAATATCAAGGTACTTTTTTCAGACAGCATTGTGTGCTTTTCATTATGCCCTAGAACAATTCAGATTCTCCTAGATGAATTCAGTAAACACTCAAAAATTCAGCCTATTGACTCAGAAAAAAAAGGAGTTTGTTCTGCAGACATTATGATGTGCACTTAGATGAAAAGATCAGAGTGGATCCATTAGAAATTATATCTTAAATCCTAATTGCAGCTGGACAGATATTGGACAGGGGAAAAAAAAAAAGGCAGATGGGGCTGCTCTGGGAACATGACAGTATTCTGAATGTCCCTAGCTTCTTTCTGAAGCAAAGGCTCATCTTTGCATCAGTATTCTTCCAGCAGTGTTGTATGACTCCCACAGCCTCTGAAAGATTCAAATTGCAGCTCAACCTGAGAGGAGTGGGAAGTACATTGTAAGCATGAGTTAGGGGCCACAGAACTACCAAGAGAAACATCCCACAGGAAAAAGCATCAGAGAGATGTGGAAGAAAAGTTTGGTAGCTGTTCATGGAGCAAAATAAGAGATAATGGGTAGCAGCCCCTCCTTGCAATGACCTCCAGCACATTATTCATTCCCCCATTCACTCAGCCACCTGTGAAGGAATTATGGGAGAACATGGACAAGATGCACACTGGATAAAAAGATGAGATTGAGCTGCAGGGCACATAGCAAGGATTAGGCAAACTGGGATGGAAAAAGGTCAGTCCCTCCCTGGGAACTGAGGAAGCAAGATCTGAATTGAAAAGCTGAGCCAGATTGGAAGCAAGATATGAGAAATGCTGCAATCCAAAGAACAAGTAGACTGGTTGCCAGAGGGATGTAAGAAGTAAAAGTTAAAAAGATAGAGGGAGTTTGCTTGTCTAATTCCCCAAAGCCTCTGTCTTGTCTGTCTAATTATGGTTGTTCGTGTCCCTCGGCTGTACCTCGGGCTGGCGTGTTGTGGTCACGGGGCAGGGTTGCTGTCTCATCCGTTCTAATTGGGCGGCTGGCTGGGTTGTTCAGCCCTGAGCTGAATACAAAACAAAGTTAAGCCCAGCAAGACATTTATCGATAGAAAAATAAAGTAACAGTGGAAGGCAGGTATAACATGTAAATGCTGCCCACACAGCATATATGGACACACACACAACATACGTCTGTGTGTGTGTGTGTGTGTGTGTGTGTGTGTGTGTGTGTGTGTGTGTGTATCTCTGGGAGTTAAGCAGGGGAGGAACATATGTGAAAGTAGTTGTCCAAGAAGGCAGAAGGAACCAAAGGATAACTAGAATTTGGAAAGGCTTGGGGTAGCCATCCATGCCTCTTCATCCTGTCCTGCCTTTCCCTGACACCTCAGTGATATTTGAGCTCAGGCTTAAGGGACAAAAAAGAGTTTCTAAGCTTCTAATTAATTTATTTTTGAAAGCCTGTGAGAATTGGGAAATAAATCATCAAAGTTGATTGGAAAGGGGAAACCTGAAACTCTTCAAAAGTAAATGGAAAAGAATCCTGAGAAAAACAGGTACAAAGTAAAAACTGCATATGGGGCCATGTCTCTTTAGTTCCAACTATGGCTGGCACGCCCAGGCAGCTTTTCCTATCTTAGCTCAATCTTATGTAATGTTTCTGGAACTGGAATGCTATCTTCACCCCACCTGGCTCTCCTTATTAGCCACTGGGTCAACATTTTAGCTTCTAACATGCTCTGGGCCATTGCTTCCTTAATTTAGAAACATTTGGCCACTGGCTGGTCAGCTGGCGTCCTTGGGATGACCAGAGAATGATCTGAAGCACATTGAGTGGACTGCCCAGTGAGTGACTTAGATGACCTGGACTTGGCAAAGTTTAAGAAATTATGAATGGGTGGCAGGCCACATGCCAGGGATTAGGCAAACTCCTAGGTAGAAAATAAAGTTTTTAGAAAACTCATTTCACCAGAAGACATTTAGGAGAATCTTCCTTGAACATACTGCCCTGTCCATGTGTTATTTACCATCTGAGCAAATTAACTGGTCTCTGCCCTTAAGTTGCTTAAAATCAGTAGGGTGCAGGTGATTTGAATTTAGAAGTGCATTTCCCCCTCCCCTTTACCCACCTCCTCCTTTTCATGATTGGCAGCTGGATAGATCTCATTCATGGATGTATATAGAAGAGGAGTGTAAATGACTGTAGGAGAAGAAAGATATGTGGAACTGGGAGCTTCAGAGATCTCTGCCCATGCAAGGTGACATATAGGCAGGTCCAGGGGTAATTGGGAAACACTGTTGCTTGAGGCTGACCCATGTTCTTCAGTTGTATATTAGCTGCCTTCTGAGAGGAAACAGGGTTTCTTTTAAATGTTCCATCCCAGGAGCCTAAGGCAGTTAAACATCCATGTTCAATTCACCTATACCTAGGACCTTATAAGAATGAATCAAATGTGAACATAAAAGTCTTAGAATTTCAGGGACTATGTAAAACCTGCTCTTTCTGAAAAATGAAGGCATGGATATGCCCAGGCAGGAGTGGTAGGGGGGGAAATGAGAGTTGAAGGAGCTCCTTGTCCTCCATTTCACCCCATTTTATTAGCACAGTTCCTCTTTATAGCCCAGAAAATATGGCGGCCAGACAAAGCCAGAGTATATGGTTCCCATGGTAATGACTCCTAGTTCCTGATGCCATATACCACCTGGTGTTCCAGCCTGAACAGCTGCAGAGAATTATTATACAGCAAAGAAAATAACACACATGTGCAGGAACAGAATGCTTACAGTCACCTGAGCCTGTGGGTATGGCGTGCTGTTTGAGTTTGCTGTGTTGTGACTAGAGGCAACTAGAATCATATTAAAGTGTTTCGAGACAAAATGTAGTATATATGGTAAATTTCTTGATGATTATTAATGCAAAAACATTTAGAATATCTTAAACCCAGCAATTGCAAGGAATGAGATGTGCACTTGTTCTCTGAATTTTGAAAAGATCTTCATTTGGAGATGTTTCTGTGAAGGGGACTAGGGAGCGTGGGTATAAATAGAGGTGTGCCCTGGAAAGGTCCCAAATGCCATCTCAGAGAGTACTTAGGTAAAATGCCTTAATGCCCAAGAAGATAGTACTAGATGTGCCCGGTGCCTTCACAAACTGGTTATTTGAATGCACATTTTGCCTTAGGTCCTCAGATTGTTTTCCCTCCAGGCCATCTCACTGATAGTGGCTGCTCAGAGATCTCTAGTCAGCCAGTGTTTTCCTTTATATTTTCAAAAACAATTACTTTTTACAGGATGCAAATTCATTAAGCACAAGAAAAATGCTACTTTAAAGAGGAAAAGTAGCATTATGTATGCTTCTTTTGCTGTGTGCTATTCAGAAGGTGCCTTAAAAGCATTTTTGGAGTTTCCCCCCCCCCCTCTTTGAAAATGAAATTTTGAATATATTCAGTACTGGAAATACATAGTCTTTTTTTTTTGAGCTGTGCCACTTTTTTCTGTCCTGTAGAGTCAAGGAGCAATCACCGAACGTTTGAGAAGTTTCAGCATGCATGATTTAACAGCCATTCAAGGAGATGAGCCTGTGGGATCGAGGCCCTTTCAGCCTGCCCCTGAACCAAAAAAGAAATTGAAAGCGGCTCCCAGTGAAGCCACAGGTGTGTGTTTGGCCATTGAGCAGCTGCTTCCATCATTTGAGATATGGATTCTCTGGCTGTTAGGGACATGGTGGGGCAGGAAATGGGGGTAAGTGCTTAAGCCTGAAATATGCAACCTCTTCAGCAGATTTGTTTTTATGATTCTGCCTTTTATTCTCAGCATTTGTCTGGGGCTCTTAAAAGTTCAAGTTTTGCTTTTCCTTGTTCTTCTTTCTATACCTTTTACATAAGTAAGCTTTGTTAGGTGTTTGACTTAAGAGAGGAGATAAAGCAAAATCACCTCCTGGAAGCCTCTGGCAGTAGCCTCTCCTCCTGTCATCACATCGCAGGCTTCGGTGACCCCATGGGCCAGAGGCCTTCATTCCTTAAGGGACTTCTCCCGATTGCAGCAGACACCAGTGGGCTGCACCCGCACTCAGAGCAGTGTGGGAATGGTGTCTGGCAAAACCTGTCTCCAAACACATTGTTTATACTCCTTCTGTTTTTACAGCATTTAAGGAATTTTCTGCTTGGGCAATCTTCGAATGTTGCTAGTTACAAATGATGACAAATTAGTTCATTTAATAATGGTGAATTCTTGGGTAAGGTAATGGAGAAGATAAATCTGATTAAACATGGGATCTCCGTATGACGTGCTAATTAGATTTAATTGTTATAAATAGTACTGGGCCCGAGACACAAACCAGTGATAATAAAACTCAGCCTTTTTCTTTCCTGCTTCGGACATATACAAGTCACCCAACTTCTTGGTGCTTCGGGCAGTGCTCTTAGATGGTGGGACACCAAACACAAGCCCTTCTTGGCAGACGGAGCTCTTCATGGAGGAGATTCAGGGCCAGTACCACACATGCTCACACACCCATAAACATGGTGTTTAGACTGATAAAACCTTTCTGATGAAGTCATTCGAAATAGATGGTAATTAGCCCTGTGGGCGCCATATATAACCAAACCCTAATTTTTCCCAGAGATAGTGGTATTTGAGATCCAGCTTCTCAGAGCTGGAAGGGGCTCCGGAAGCATCCTTACCTGTGCAGAGACCCACTCCTTCCTGAGGAGAGCACTCCACACCTCTGTAATTGTAAGTGTTGGGAGTCTGACATCCACACAGGAGCCCTTCTCCTGCCTCTGGGGGCCAAGCAGAATCCAGCTGACCTTCTTCATGTGACAGTACTTAAAGCCTAAAGAGCACTATCCCCTCTGGACGGCCTCCAGATTATCCGCTTTCTTCCTAAAATGGCCCAGAACTGGGCAGCACAAGTGCCTCTTCCTGCGGCTCTGCATTTTCTGCCACTCTCACTGCACCCCAAGAGCCCTTTAGTTTTGGCTGCCATAAGTCAGTCGACTCCTCGAGGCTGCTGTTCACTCAACCCCACTGATTACATTCAGCCAGACTGCTCTCTAATCAGGCTTCCTCTCCCTGGTACTAGTGAAGGATTTTTTGAGCCCATATTGCAGCATTACATTTACCCCTCTTTCATCTTCCCTACAGCCCAGTATATAATGGTGTTTAATTTTTTTATCAGTGACATGGATAAAGGTGTGGATGATACAGATGACAGTCATCATTCAGAGATTATTCATGGTTTAGAGCACTGTCAGTCAGCTGGCATTATCAAGTACCCACCGTGTGCCAGGCACTGAGTTAAGCTCTGGGGATACAAAGAAAGGCAAAACAAAGTCCCTCTTCTCAAGCAGCTCACGATCTAAAGGGGAAGATGGCCTCTGTGTAAACAACTGTGGACAGGGCAGCTGCACATGAGGAACGAGCAGAAGGGAGACACCGGCATTAAGGGTCAACCAAGAAAGGGTCCTTGCAGAAGGTGAGATTTGGAAGCAAGCCTGTGAGGGAGAACATTGTGAAACTGGGAGAACATCCAGCATGGAGGGCCGTCCAGAGGCCTCGGCTTGAGTAGGTGCCAGAGAGGCTAAGAAGACTGGAAGTGTGGCAAGGGACCTCCAAAGAGGTCATGGGAGAGGGGCTGGGGGGCCATCTCTGGAGGCCTTTTGAATCCTCCTAATTCCGCCCCCACCCCACCCCCATCTCATGGGCAGGGGATGCTGTCTGGCTCACTTCTCTGTCTCACTCAAAAGATTCTCTGCCCAAGCTTTTTGTCATTTCTACTCTGTCCACCAACTTGGTGGTAAGAATTAGCTCGAGAATGGAATTTCCCTTTCTTGCTTTCTCTGCCTTTGCAAGGATGAAATTATTCTTATTATAGGAAGAAATGATCAGTCTCTCTGCTGTGGTCAGAGTGACCCAGCAGATACTCCTCATCACTAACATAGCAGGCTTCCAGCAGGCTCTCCAGCTCCTTCTGGCCAGGGGGCCTATAATGATGCTTCTCCTTCTGCCTCTGTCAGTCTCTTTTCTCTCCAAGCAACAAAGAGTTCTTTTTTCCCCCTTTTTTTTTTTTTTTTTAAGAGAACAAGCCGCACAACAGCAGGAGAGAAAGCGCAATCATGATAAAAAGGAAATTCAGATTTTAAATCTGGTCAGAGACTGTTTTACAGAGTATTGTAATTGGTTCTCTTGGTTTCTAGGAGGGGAAAGAAATCATATGTGATCCAAAAGATCTCACAAAATTACAGAATAAACCTCCCAAGAGTCACCACATCCTGAGATGAAAATTTTCTATGGATTTTCTGCCCTAGCCTCCTGGCCTTGACTTTTTGGCTTCCTATTCCTTTAGGTCAACCCTTCTTTTATCCTCTGGTCCGAGGTCAGTCTCTCTTCTTCGCCTGCTTTTGGCCTCTGGAAAAAGAAGGTCCTTCCCTCCTTGAGCTCAGCCCACTCTCGGTGGTCTTGGTCGAAACCACTGGACACACTGAGACATCCCTTAGCTTCATGCAGGCCTCTCTTGTTCTTGGTCCTAGGCTCTTTCAAAGGCAGTTTTTGCACAATTCTGGATGAACTGTCCTGAATCCATCTATACCTTTTTTTTTTTTTTTTTTTTTTTTTTTCCAGTTGAATTTGGTCCTGGTTCAGACTTTAGGGAAAAGTTTGCCAAAGAAGGTTCAGCTCAGAAGAGTTTCTGTGTCTTTAACATGTTGTAATTTAAAATATTGAGTCCACATTCAAGGCAGAGAAGTGCATATGGGGGCGGAGGGCTTGGTTCCTTCAAATTACCATCAGGAGTTGATTCTCTAGTACTAGAGAGCTTTAAAGGGCTGGAGCAAACAGAATAATGAGTAACACAATGGTACCTGAATCATGTGGCATGGGCTGATTTCCTGAGATCAATTTCCTCTCCCACCTAATCATGCTTATTGTCTAAAGACAATCTATTTCTTCTAGATTCAAAAGAATATAATTGATTTTCATTTTACTCTTTTCAACTCAGAATTTCTAACAGCTTCAGAAGATAAAACTAAAATGTTTCTAGCTGTATCTTATCTTTTTTTTTTTTTTTTTTTTTTTTAACAAACCATTTATTGAGTACTTACTTTGTATAAAACCCTGCTTTAGGTGGTATTGGGAAAGCAGAAGACTTATTGAACCCTTCCCTCAAAAAACACATAATCTATGGAGAGAAAAAACAAAGCAATTCCAACTTAGCATGTGCAAGTGATCAAGTCTAAACTATTAAAAGTATTATTAAAGTACTATTGCAGGAAGATATAGTATTGGCATAGCCAAGCCAATATTAAAAAAAAAAAAAAAAAAAACAACATTTATTTAAAACTTAAATACAAAACAAGGGGGAAAAAAAGGAAAAAAGACAGACAGAATGTGGGGGAGGGGAGGAACCATTGTCATGTGCCTAGCAGAACATCAGGAAGGATTCGAAATCTATAGCAATAAATTCCCATTTCAAGAAAGCATATATAATATAGAAGGCATTATATTCATGATTGTCCATCTTTGCTTCTTGTAGGTTAATGCTTTTGCTGTCTGCTGTGCATTTTTTATTTTATTCTTTTTTTTTCCCTTTTTATCCCTCCCTTGCCCCGCCTTCTCCAAGTAGGCAATAGTTAAATACAGATGTTTTTATGTATACATATTTATATTGTATATACACACACCCACACACATACATACACCTGTATGCATATATATACACACCCATAGACATCTACAATAATATTAACATGGCTGAAATGTAATGTAAATTTCTCTTTTGATTGAATCTTTGTTTGATGTCAGAGATCAGTGATTACTAGCCTTTCTCTTTTTTCCCCTTAATAAAGTTATGTTTGTGTATATCTCTTATTTCCTATCCCTGATAACTCTTCTACATTTAATCCTACTCCTTAACTTGCCTTACTATTTCTTAACCTTTCCTCACCCATGGATCCCTCCTTTCTTTTCTCCTCCTGCCTTTTCTGTCTCTCTTTATCCCATTCCCATTTATTTACACACCTTGTCTCACTCCCATTAATCTAAACACTTTTCTGTATTCCACTTTATCCTATGCTACCCTTTCCCTCCCTCTTTAACCTTTTCCCATTTATCTACACCTTGCCCCACTGCCATAAATCTACATACTCTTCTTTACCACACCTTACACTGTTCTGTTCCCCTATATTTGTTTGTAGATTTTGGAAAGTGCTGTATCCTTCTTAGTACAAATTTAAACTCATTCCTGATTTAAGTAGGTTTTCAAAACTACCAGTCTTCCTCCCCTATCTCTGTCAGTTTCTTCCTCTGTACTTCATCCATAAAGCATAATAAATTACTATTTTCACCTTTTCAAATCAGATCCTACTCAACTCTGACCCAATCTTTCTTTTGGATTATTCAATTCCTGATGTTAATCTTAGACATGTGATTTATATATATTTTTAAATTTATTATAGCTTTTTATTTACCAGATATATGCATGGGTAACTTTACAGCATTGACAGTTGCCAAACCTTTTGTTCCAACTTTTCCCCTCCCCCCCAGATGGCAGATCGACCAATACATGTTAAATATGTTAAAGTACAAATTAAATACAATATATGTATACATATTCAAACAGTTGTTTTGCTGTTCAAAAAGAATTGGACTTTGAAATAGTATATCTTAAGCCTGTGAAGGAAATCAAAAATGCAGGGATTGGGAATTCTATGTAGTGGTTCATAGTCATCTCCCAGAGTTCCTTCACTAGGTGTAGCTGGTTCAGTTCATGACTGCTCTATTGAAACTGATTTGGTTCATCTCATTGTTGGAGAGGGCCACGCCCATCAGAATTGATCATATAGTGTTGTTGTTGAAGTATATAATGATCTCCTGGTCCTGTTCATTTCACTCAGCATCAATTCATGTAAGTCTCTCCAGGCCTTTCTGAAATCATCCTGCTGGTTGTTTCTTACAGAACAATAATATTCATATAATGTGGTTTATATTTCTATATGTAAAACATAAACAGTTTGCCCTGGGGCAGCTAGGTGCTGCAGTGGATAGAGCACTAGCCCTGAAGTCAGGGGGGACCTAAGTTTAAATCTGGCCTCAGACACTTAACACTTCCTGGCTGTGTGACCCTGTGCAACTCACTTAACCCCCAATTGCCTGGGGAGGGGGGGAGTTTGTCCTTATTGAGTCTCTTAAAAATAACCTCATAAGTTAAATTTTCTATTGAGTTGAGGTTTGTTTGCGACAAAATCCTGAAAAGCTAAGAGTTCATTGAATGTCCCTTTTTTTTTTTTTTTTCATTCAGTATCATTCTTAATTTTGGTAGATATGATATTTTGGGGCTCAAGGTTAGTTCTTTTGATTGTCAATATATAATATTCCAGAACCTGTAGTCTTTTATTGTAGCTGCTAATAAATCCTGTATAATTCTAATTGTAACTCCAGCATATTTGAAGTTTTTTTTCCCTTGTGGAATTTTCTCTTTGATTTGGGAACTTTTTTTCTGTTTGTACTTTTCCCTCTTGTTTTATTACTTTAGAACAATTTTCTTTGACTATTCTTGTATTATTATATCAAGGTTCTTTTCTTGGTTACAGCTTTTAGGCAATCCAAATATTCTTATGCTTTTGCTTTATCTCTTCTCTATATCTGTTGTTTTTTTTTTTTTTTTTATACTTCACATTCTCTTCTATTTTTTCATTCTTTATATTTTGTTTTGTCATTTGCTAAGTCTCTTATAACTTCACTGGCTTCTCCTTACCCTGTTCTAATTTTCATAGAATCATTTTCATTGTTAAGACTCTGGATCTCCTCTTCTAGTTGATTGACCTTCTTTGCATATTCTTGTTTTTCTTGCCAAACTTTTTAGGTGAGGTTCCTAGTGGAGCTTGATAGAGTGAACAATTATTATTAGAAGGGAGTGGGGAAGAGTTGCTGGTAAGAGTGTGAGGAGAAAATGGCAGGACTTACTCTCTTTGTCAATATGTTCAGATTATGGAATTCTCTCAAAAGATGGAGATGAGAAAACAGACGAAGATGGTGATGGGCCATATTCAGATGATGAAATGTTAACACACAGAGGCCTTCGAAGATCCCAAAGCATGAAGTCTGTGAAGACCGTCAAAAGTCGCAAAGAGGTCAGTCAAGTACATTGTTTATTGCCCTTGATTAGGATTTGTGGGACTTATCCTCCTAGAGGACTCTCGTCCACAAAGAACAGCCGAGGGAATTTTGGTATGATAAATAAATAGGAAGGCAGACATTATGGACATCAGAGTTCTGAAAAGTTCGGGAAACTCAAGGCAAACTCTTCACTGTCCAGTAAGATAACAGATGGGCAATGGGATGTTTTAGTTAATCAAATATTCCAACAACCAAATAATCAACCGAATTCTCTGTAGCTAGAGTTTGCCCAGTATGCAGACCGAAAAGGCACCTGCCAAAAAGCAAACATGGCTGACTATGTAACTGTTTCCCTTCAAAAATGGAATGGGATATGTCAACATACACCAAACACTGCCACTACCACTGTGCTTAGTTAAAATTAGTTAAATCACAGGACAATGTGGAATCATCCGGTCTATCACGGTCATCATTCTAAAAGCCAGTGAAAAAAGCAGAAATATATCTATTGTTCAGACAACCAAAGACTAGAATTTATTATGACAAACCCACTACAGCCGGGGTTATATTTGTCATTGTTCCACCATTTTGTACTATGTTATATATGTATGCATATCTGTGGATTAATTGAAGCATAACTGTTTTACCACCCAAAACAATCTGATGAAATAATGGCAGTTAATAGAGAATGAACAGCTTATAACATGCATGGCTTAATAGTTTACCGATTTAAAGTTAAATGCTTAGCAAGAGAAATTGGGATTTCAAATAGCCATATTTAATAAGCTATAATCAGTGACTCTTTTATAATAATATCTCATGCTTGTCTCCTTAGGTACGGTATGGCTCATTGAAATATAAAGTGAAGAAGAGACCACAGGTGTATTTTTAGTTGACCAAATATCTCCAAGTAAACTGCTGTAATGCAATAACTTGACTTCAATTCATCATGTATTTGTCCATTTAAAAGAATTCCTCAAGAAATGGTGATGATAGGACAACTAGAAATAGTTTTTTAATCTGTTAAGTCTATGGATAGGTTTCATTTCTCTAATTATTACTTAATATTCTCCACTATTAAAATCTATTTATGTAAAATGTAGTTCTTTCAACTCTTAAGATAAATTATAAGTGATAGAAAATATTACCCTTTTCTAAGTTAGTTAACACTAATTGCATGTTTGCTGTACAAGCAAAAGCACAAACACAAAAAATTTCTTTAGTATACTTGAAAAGAACATTTTTGTGGTTCAGGAAACCTTACAAAGCCTTTATGGGTATTGTAATTTGCTTACCTCCATTTATGATGAATCATGAAAGAGACCAATTTGTTCTAAACATTTGCATTGGTATAGTAAACGCAGGAGAGAGATTATAAGTTACATTTTATGTATCCTTAGCAATTTTACTTTTGTAACATTTCCTGGTCTCCTAAGCCTCACCAAGTTTTAAAACTCTTAATTTGAAAAGCAGGTATCTACATCCAGCACTTTTATACCAGTACAGCTTTGCACACTTGAAATTGTTTACTTATTTACAGCTGTACATTTTTTTTTCTTTTATTGAAACTATTTTTATCATTCTTTGTCTCATTTTGCTATGTCATATATGTGCTTTGTTCTTTAACTTCTCTTCCTGTGGGTTTATTTTAAATGTATTTTGATTCTGGAAACATGAACCATAACTGACCTTTTCATTAAATATCCATTTGAGTTCTTTTTTTTTTTTTTAATTACCTTCTCATGAATGAGAAGCAGTATGTGATAGATAACCTACTTTTGCATTTGCAGTTCTGTTTTGCAATTAATATAGTAAATTCCTTATTAATAATACCTATGAAGCTTTTTACTTTTGTAAAAAATGCTAGCTTAAATATAACATGGTTAGTGATCCAACACAGCACCCCAATTTCATGAAATAACTCAAAGCTTGAAGCATAAATTATCGGTTTTATGTGAATCTTACTGATCGATTTCTGAGTCTGGCATTGGCCAGATCTGTTTCATTGAATCACTCCTCTTCTGGCTAAGAAATCTCCTTGAGGATGTGAAATACAAAGATTGTTATCTTTCTTTCATCTGAAAAACCATTTCTATCTGAGGAAAATGTATCCTAATGAGTCTTCTTTTTAGCAAAAAGTTTGAGGTTTTAAATTATTGGGGCTTGAATAATGGACTCTTAGTATTATATAGTACCTGAATTGCTTTCTTCACATTGAAAACCAAAGTCTTTTGAATGTGATGCCATGTAATTTTTTTAAAAGACAGAGTCCTTTGACTATGAAACAATATATGTTTTTTAAAATTGGATCCTTACCTGAAAGCACTGATGACCATTTAGTGATTAGGAAATTGAAATTTTAGATATCTCACACTTGAATTGCAGATGGAATTATATTTGTTCAGAAGTTTTATTCTGATATCCTACTAATTCCCCCAACTCTTGTACTGTTCTCCCTTCCACCAATCTGTCTCCCCCCATCTCTTGCCTTTCACTACCCCCCTCAAAAATTTTTTTTTTTTGTGAAAGCCCTTGGTTCTTTTGTCCTCATCACCTCCTCTAGAATGGGAGGGTTCTAGTGATGGGGAAAAGAAGGTTTGCTTGGAAATCGAGCCCTAATTGATGAAAAGTGCACTTTGCACTGAGGCCCTTTCTTTTGCTCATTAACAAAAATTAGTAACACCTTTTTTCTCCACAATTACTCATAAGAGCAACTGCATAATTGTCTTTTCCTTGATCATTTGTTTAAGAGAATTCACCATTTTCTCTCCTGGATCACTAGGATTTATGATCACCAGCTCTTCAGGGAGAAAGCTTTGTTTACATGCTCTTAGTACTGGGCTTATTCATTGCAAGTTAGAGAAAATCATGGCAGAAAACTTATTGGTCATGTCGGTCATTTCTCCTCAATTCTGTGAAACCTTGAAAAGTGCTAATTGACTTCTTCTGGGCCATTTTGTGACTAAATTTCACTCTGCAGGGCTGTAGTGTATCCCTTTATCTTTCTGATCTTCCATCATAGGGTACAATATTGCTCAGTAGGAGAAAGCCAGACATGATTTCTACCTTGGAGGAAATGAAATCTTCTAGATAACCTGCTTTTTTTTTTTTTCCTAAAAGCATTAGCTCCCAAAGTCAAAGTTAGAAAAGAAGCCTTTCAGAATTGTAAAGAATTTTTTTTTTTTTAAATTCCCTCTTCCTCCCAAAAGATTTCTGGAGCCCATTTTCAGAGGATACAGATAGTGGCATAGTTTGCTCTGTGTTTTTTTTGGCACTTTTCACTTCTTCTCCCCCTTTCTCCTGTTATTTGCTTTTGGAATATTGTTCTTAATGCTTCACAAATTTTACTTGTGTTTTAGAGTCTATTGCTACTCAAGATTTCTAATTTTAAAAAAAAATCCCCTTTTTCTCATTCTCCTTCATTAACAGAAAATTCCTTTTTGTTCATTGTCTTCTATTCTTAAATCTCGTGGGAGATGAGGATGGCTTTTCCAATCAAGGTGCTTCATCCCTAAGAGGCACTGCCAGGAAGCCAGCCTATGCCAGCCAGTCAGCAAATGCCCTTGCCTATTTGTAGCACTTTTCCTGTAACCACTTAGTTTATCTATTTTTATTTTGTTGTGTTATAGAATTAGTTTGTCAGTAACAAAAATTAGATATTTCAGAAGTTTATTCACAGTAGCAAGAATTCATCATTTACCCTTGCAACCGGTAATATTTTTCTTTTAAAGTGAGCCAGAAATGTGTAATATTGTCGAAAATGTGTTTATATACATAAGTATAAACACATTCAATGCATTCAGACCTTCCTGGGGCCTTTTTGAATGTACCATATACACTAGATTTTGGTTAGAGAATGACATAGCCATCATTAGCAGCCATGATTACTTGACCATATTTTATTGGTTACATATAACAAAAAATTTTAAGCATTTTCAGGGAACTTAATCCACGTCACCACCAAAGAATTATACAGTGTTATGAGTTATCTAACAGAAATAACTGAAAAATATGAATTAAAATGTGCTTTTCTTTTTATCTTTCTCAACTGAAACAGTTTGTTCCTCAAAAATGTTTGAACTTTGTTTTCTTAAACATTAACTTTCATCAAAAGGCCCCATACTTGTTTTAATTAGAGTGTCTTCTTTCAAATTTTAATTTTGATCCTTTCTATCAAGAGAATTCTAAGGAAAAAGGATGTGTTTAAATCAATATAACCAGTTTCTCTATATACTGAGTAATTCATTTCTAAAACAAAAGTGTAGCTGTTGAGAATTATGCTACTTTATTATGCTATTTTGTAGCATGCATGGAATATTTTAAAACTAAGGCTTTTTCTTTTTTTAACATTTAAAAATATTCAAGACTTAATACTTAAACCAAGTGACCCAGAATTTAATGTAAAAGTTTTTAAACTTTTTAAGGTTTAACATTTTCTATTCTAATACTTTTAAGAAACTGTGTAATAGCTTGAAAAAAATCTTACTACATATTATGTCAACTTTTGTAAATTATATATTTAAACATTGTTGTGGGTATTTTTATCAAGCTGTGTGTTTTTGGAAATTCAATAAACTTCGGATTTACTAGTTATGAACTGAATCATTCATGTCAGATTGCACATGTGCAGTGCTCCAGCTGTCACTATTACATGTGGCCTTCCAGCACACTCCTGAATAGCTTTCAAACTCCAACAGACTTAAGCTCTCAGCCCCTTTCTTTTAGCAGATGACCTAACAGCCTTTACTGAAAATAATGAGGCTGCCCATTCTGAACTCCCTCACCACCAAACACTTCTTTTCTGTATCAGAATCTCAGAACTGGCAGGGTCTTCAGAAGCCCAAATCACAAGAAGAATCCCACCGGTGGCTAACCAAAAACCTTTCAGTGGCGGGGAACCCACTTCTACTCCCTGGATCAGCTGCTTCCTTTGCACTGTCCCCCAGTCTGCAGAAAAACCCTGCACCATGAATCAGTCCTCAGAACTCTGTGACTCCATCCAGAGTCCCGGTTCTAGATTCAGGAAAACCTGAATTCTGCTTCAGACACTTACTACCTTTGTCCCTGACTTGCATTAATCTCTGTTTACCTCAGTTTTCTCAGCCATTAAATGGGAATAATGTCATCTACCTCAAAGATGTGTTAACAAAAGCCCCCTTGACTCCTAAAGGGGCCTAAAGTACAGTCACAGATTACAAAGCTTTATTGTCTGAGGAAAGGGTTGTGGGAGAGAGAAAATTGAGCAAGGGAGCAGAGAGGGACTGCTCAGCTGCTCATGGGGATTGGGGAACAACAGCAAGATAATGTTTCTAGAGGCTTTGGGTTGGGGTTAAGGGAGAAGGCATCCGGAGACACCATAAGCCAGGGTATTTAGAAAAAACCAAGCAAGGTCTTCAGTCTGCAGCTCAAGGTTGCCCTTGAGCTGTTTGGTTGCTGGGAGCTACAGACATCTCCACATTCTGTTAGAGGTCTCTCACAAAGGATCACTTGTATGTCAGGCAGCCTTGGGCTTTCAGAAGCCTTTCTGATTGGCTGGTTGTATAACTGACAGGTTGGTGTGGTCTTTACAAAACTCAGGGTCAAATGGGAAACTATTTTAAAGTGTCTGGCACTTAGTAGGATCTATATAAATGCTTATTCCCTTCTCTTTCTCCTTTTTCATCTTCAGGTGGTCTGCTTCTCTAGTTTCATCTCCGTCTATAAACAAACATTTACCCTATTGGTAACTCTCCTTCCCCTGTTTAAAAAAAAAAAAAAAAAACTTTCCCATAATCCTATACTATTTTCTCAAGCTTATTTTTCTCTACCTTTTCTATTAAACTTGCAGAAAGTCTACACTCAACCATCTCCAGTTTTTCCCTAAATACCTGGAACATATCCCATTGAAATTACTTCCCAGTGGCTTTTAACTCGATCCTTTTTATTTAATCTCTCCTTCCTCACTTGTCTAACATGGTTCCTGCCTGGGTCTCCCTCTGCCTGTCTGACTTTTCACTATCCATCACGGATTCCTTCATCTCCCCACTGACTTGAGTTTTCCCCAGTGTTCTATCATCAGTCTTCTCATTACTTCTCATTACTCTCCTATCTGACTCATTCTTATACCTTTAATTATCCCTATTCATCCCTGGGCTTTCTCATGTTCTTCAGTCCCATATTTTCATAATCACAACTCTAGAGAGGATCACCTCATCCTCACCATACTTGGCTAGGAAGCCCTTCCACAGCCTTCTTATTGAGTACCTCAAACTGCTTGGGAAGACCAACTATGGGACTTGGGGGAGGGGAAAGGCCACCTAACAGAACCTTACACTTGTGGACAACTTCCACCTGGACATAATGCTGCTATTTACAAACTATGTTTAAAAAAAAAAAAAATCTCTCCTTCCTGTCAGTGGGATCACCATCCTTCCAGACACCCAGGTTCCAAATCTTAATTTTCCCAGCAGTTTTTTGTCATATCCCCAAAGCTGGGTCTTTGGGTTTGTCAAACACTAAATTGCTATAGTCATTGACTATTTTGTCCCGTGAACCTAACCTGCTCCACTGATGGACTGCCCTATTTCTTCGCCAGTACCAAATGGTTCTGATGACTGCTCAGGTTCCAAATCTCAAGCTGCTCTTTCAATTGACAAACTTTAACTTCAGGTGCCCATTTTATGCCCAGTCACTGTGAAGACCAAATGAAAACAGTTCCCGTCCTCAAAGATCTTCCATTCTATCAGGGGAAACAATCTGCATGTTTTCATAAATACTGTAACAGATACCCTATGTGTTATGTGTAAAGGTCATGGTTATTCAAATTCAGAGTAACCGGAGAAATGGGAAAAAGCCTCTAGTAGCAGATGTCCCTTGAACTAATTGATTCTAAGAGGCAAAAATGGAAGTGCAGAGAGACATATATACCCTGGCAGAGAGATGGGGGATGGACAAGGGTACAAGGAACAGCAACCAGTTGGCCACTCTGGCAGAGTACAGGACCAGGGGAGAGATGTTTGGAAAGGTAACTGAAGCCAGATTGTGAAGCATAGTTACATACAGAAGTTTGGTTGTGTGCTAAGGGCCCGAGCAGATACTTTGGTCAGATCTGTGCTTTGGGATGTCAATTTGGCAGCTCTGTAAGGCTAGATGGAAAGGAGAAAGACTTCCGGCTGGAGGTCCTAATTAGTCCTAGCAAGAATCGCCAAGATACTGACTTCGGGTGATGGCCTAGTTTGGGGAGAGGAGGTGGAAGTGAGAGATTGCCCTGCCTCCAATCTTCCCTTCTGCAATCAATTTTTCACACAACCCCTACGGGATCTTCCTAGCCCCTAGGACAAAAATGCACACTCCTCGGTCTGCCTTTTCCAATTTTATTTACCTTCCCTCCCTTTTCTCGGATGTGTTACTGCCAAACTGAGCAACATGCTGTTCTCTCATCTCGTCTTGTGGTCTGCAGCTGTTGCCCATTAATTGAATGCAGGCTGTCTCCTTAACCCAGAGGGCACTTCCTCTCCATCACCTATGGAAACCTTGTTCTTCAAAGCCCACCTCAGGTTCCACAACAACACCCACCTCCAAGCTGAAAATGAACTCTCTCTCCCAGTGATTCTTGCAGCATTTTGTCTAGACCTCATCCTCTGCCCTTAATCACATTCTAGCCTCGTGATTTACGTGGATGTCTCATCCCATCCTCCCCGGATTGTTATCAGCCAAAGTCGAGGGCTCAGGTTTCCCATCTATATCCCCTAAGACTATACCTTCCTTGCCATGCCTTGTGTATAATGTCTGTGGACTAGGATTGACTCGACTATGTAACCTCCAAAGTCTTCGCTAGCTCTGAATTTTCTATAGTGATGATGGTGAATGCTAATCAACAAATGCTAAATGTTTCAGCACTTATGGGAAGATAAAGAAAAAGATGAAATACATTGAAATTTTTCTGTAGCAACTTGTTTGTGCTGAGTTATGAGAGACTTTTTAAAATTCAATAACAAAAAGTACTATAAAGAAAGTTTTTTCCTGAGGTAGTTGGGGTTAAGTGACTTGCCCAGGGTCACACAGCTAGGAAGTGGTAAGTGTCAGGGGCAGATTTGAGCTCAGGTCCTCCTGCCTTTAGGGCTGGTGCTCTATCCACTGCAACAACTAATAAAAGAAAAAAAAAAACAGTAGTGACCTAAGTCCAGGACTAAGCCCACTCAAGTATTCTTTCTCTGCCCACTATAGTGTCTTCCTTCTAAAGGCATCCTTTGCCTTATTTATAACTAACTCTAGTTAGTCTGCTAAACTGCTCTATGGCTCTATGGCTCCAACTTGGCATTCAATGACATACCCAGGGCTCATGGCATATTCCTTTAATGGATTCTTCCAAACTCCTTCCTTTGGTAACCCTACTGCTCTCCCATATCTATTTCATATTTGCCACTCCTGGAGTCTTCACTTTGACTGTAACCTCCTCCCCTAAGTGAACCTAACTTTTGGCCAAAACAAAACAAAACAAAAACCACACTTTAGTGTCAAAATTCAGATTCATTAGGGATACACTTGAGTCCTATTTCCACTAACAAGATGTGCCTAAAAATAACTCTAGGGACATGTATACATACATTGTATTTAACAGATACTTTAACATAGTTAACATGTATTGATCTACCTGCCATCTGGGGGAGGGGATGGGGGGAAGGAGGGGAAAAATTGGAACAAAAAGTTTTGCAATTGTCAATACTGAAAAATTACCCATGCATATATCTTGTAAATAAAAAGCTACAATAAAAAAAACAAAACAAAACAAAAAACAAAATGTACCAACCTATAAAGCTCATTTCCAAAAAGATGTAGAAGGCTTCATTGTTAAAACTGAATGCCAGGAAAGGAGGATAAGAGAAATTCGGAGGCAAGAATTGGATGGTTTAACTGTCCAAAGACAAAATTAAGATTCCAGTCTAACCTGACATTGTTTATCCAGTCATAGATTTAGAGCTGGAAGAAAACAAGCCATCTAGTCTAATCCCTTCACTTGACTGAGCCTCAGAAGTTAAGTGAGATACCCAAAAATCACATAGGTAGTAATGGGGAATTTTTGATCAAGGGCTAATGGTATCTTCTGATATCAAAGTCAATTCTCTTTCAAGTAGACATGTCTTATGTTCTGTGGTTCCATCTCTTTGAAAGTTAAGAGGCTATTGGCCTTGTGATTAAACTTCAAAAAAAAAATCCTATTTTAAAAGAAAAAAAATGTTTGTTTTCTGTGCCATTTTATTATGAAAAATGCTGTATGATAAATTACTTCTGGTGACAGCATTTAAAAGGCAATTATCCTCTTACTTGCTTTGTGATGTGTATCTCTGTGTTCAAATTGATTTATAATTCCAGAGCATACAACAAAGATGAGGTTGCAGGTTTGGGTTCTTCCTTCAGTCTTTTTTACCCAAAACAAAGTCATTGTCCTTGCACAAGAATGACCCCAGACCACCAACTACCTCAGAGCTCTCTTCATTGTTCACCAGAAAACATTCTGCTCTCTCTTATTGGTCCCTCAATATTTAAACCTTGAAATGCTAATTGCTTCCAGAGTGTAGTTACAGAATTTTTAAAGCATCTTTTACAAGATGATGTGTTTTTTTTTTTAATTAAGCGAGGGATTGTCCATTATCAAAACCTGTGCTATAAACAAGAGATGAATCATCATATAACTGTCATTTGTATGGACTTCAGGGTTCACAAGGGACTTGAATTACCTCACTTAATTCTCATGACAATCCTGTGAGATAGGTAATGAAGATTTCACATACACAGTCCTTTACAGATAAAGAAATAAAGGTACGTGCCCTCTTTTTACAGAGGAGGAAAGTCATAAGGAAATTACTCTGCAGAATCTGAGAATTAGAGGAGAACTCAATGGTCTAGTCCAACTGTACCTGACAGGAATTTCTTCTATAATATAGCCCACAAGTAGTCTGGCCCCTGCACAAAGACTCCCAGGGAGGGGGAGCCCACCACTTCTTGGGGCAGCCCATGCCTCTTCTGGCCCCTCTCATTGAGATGATGGGGGTGATGATGGTGATCTGACATCACACCTGGATTTCCCTTTTTGCAATTTACACTTATTGTTTCTAGTTTTGCCCTTTGGAAACCAAAGGAAACATCTAATTTCTTCTTCACATAAAAACTTTTCAAATATTTGAATGTATCTACTACATTTCCTCTATTACTTGCTAAACTTCCCTAGGTCCTTCAACTGGTCCTCCTTAGGACATGGGCTCAAGGCTCTTCACTATCCTGACTGCCCTGCTGGAGATCCTCTCTAACTGATCAATGCCCTGCAATGCTCAGAACCGAACACAATGAGGGCTGGCAAGTGGTGGAATCAGGACTTGATGCTCTCTTCTAACTCTTACACCCCAACTATACTCCACCATGACCTTATGACAATATGGTATATTGATGGATATTTCTTGTTTTGCTGGGAAACTCATGAGGGTCAATGCATAACACCTTTATTTGCTGCACAATGCCCACACATAAGGAAGAATTACAATGGATCTTGTGAATCCCAAACGGTTGCACATGTTTCCCTACTAATTCTCCTAAAAGTGTTCTGGTTTAAAAACAGGACTTCAAGAATAGAACTTTTTTTTCTATTATTTTCTTTATTAAAACTTTTTTTTTTATTTTTCAAAACAATTCTTCAACATTAGCCCTCACAAAACTTTGAGTTCTAATTTTTCACAATCTTCCCCCACCTCCTCCCCTAGATGGCAAGTAGTCCAATATATGTTAAACATGGTAGAAATATATGTTAAATCCAATATGTGCATATACATTTATACAGTTATCTTGCTGCACAAGAAAAATCAAATCAAACCAGAAAAAAATGAGAGAGAAAATAAAATGCAAGCAAACAACAAAAAGAGTGAAAATGATATGTTGTGAACTATACTTAGTTCCCACAGTCCTTTCTTTGGGTGTAGATGGCTCTCTTCATCACCAAACCTTTGGAACTGGTCTGAATCATCTCATTGTTAAAGGGAGCCAAATCCATTGGAATTGATCATCATATAATCTTGCTGTTGCTGTGTACAATGATGTTCTGGTTCTACTCATTTAACGTAGCATCAGTTCCTGTAAATCTCTCCAAGTCTCTCTGAAATCATCCTCCAGATCATTTCTTATAGAACAATAATATTCCATAACAATTATATACCACAACTTATTCAGCCATTCTTCAACTGAGGAGCATCCATTCAATTTCCAGTTTCTTGCCATTACTAAAAGGGCTGCCACAAACACTTTTGCACATGTGGCTCCCTTTCCCTCCTTTAAGATCTCTTTGGGATATAAGCCCAGTAGAAACACTGCTGGGTAAAGGGTATGCACAGTTTGATAACTCTTTTGGCAAAGTTCCAAATTGCTCTCCAGAATGGCTGGATGCTTTCACAACTCCACCAACAATGTATCAGTGTCCCACTTTTCCCACATCCCCTCCAACATTCCTCATCATCTTTTCCTGGAATTTTAGTCAATCTGACAGGTGTGTAGTGGTATCTCAGAATTGTCTTAATTTGCAATTCTCTGATCAATAGTGATTTAGAGCACTTTTCATATGACTAGAAATAGTAAGAATAGGACTTTGACATTATCTGTTATGCACTGGGGAAAAATGTATTTCAATCTCAGCATCTTTTAAAGAAGAATATTTATCTTTACTTAAGACAAAGTTGTTTTTAAATTTCACTGCCTTAGAAATTGCCTCTAAGTTTAAAACAGACTTTGCTTTGTAGGCAACCTTTAAAAACAGCTTTGCAGAATTTCTCAAGTTAACTTTAAAGGTGATGTTCACAATGGAGACCTCATGCAAAAAAAAAAAATGTCTTTGCTGGGGATGGAGGGAGAGTCCAAAAGAGCCGTTTGCTTGCATTTTGTTTTCTGTAATTTTCTTGTCACTAAATGAATATCTATCTGTAGGAATCTTTGACCAATCCCTTCAGTTCTTTATGCCTCAGTTTCCTCATCTGGGAAGCTGAATTCAGACCTCTATGGTCTCTTCCAGCTCTAAGTCTATGAATTTCAGATTTAACAAGACAAATTTAAGCAATGATACTGAGTATTTTTATCTATTTATGACATAGGAACATGAGAAAAGAAGTTATGTTTTTGTTTTCCAGACCTGTGATTTTAGCACGGTAGAGAGCTGGCTGGAAAGAAGCCTCCTTCCACTAATGTAGAACAGCATTGGATCAGTAATTTAGTCTTACAGAGTTACCTGGGTGCTGAGAATAGACAATGTCAGCCAGCCAGCATGTGTCAATGGCAGGACTTGAAGTGGCACTCCTGGCTTTAAAGGCAGCTCTAGCCACATTATCCTGACACAGGTACTATACTATTGAGTACCTTTGTTTAATTCTAGTTCATTCAGAATTATAAAGAATCCTTGTGGCATTTGGAAGAGAAGTAACACTGGATTTTAAGTAGCTCAATCCATCAATATGACTCTGTGCCAAGAATTGTGCTAAAGAGAGGGAGGAAGCCTTTCTGCCTTCCTCACATTCTAATGGGGAAGACAATATGCAAATAATTATGTCCATATAATACCCAGCCAAGTAAATGGGAGGTCAAAAACATATTGTAGTTAATGTGAGCATATCCAGCATATGTAAGTTCTTTGACAAAGGAAGAAACATCCTCATTCTGTCCAAAGAGCTATCAAACTGTGCACACCCTTTGATCTAGCAGTGTTTCTACTGGGTCTGTATCTCAAAGAGATCATAAAAAAGGAATAGGACCCACATGTGCAGAAATGTTTGTGGCAGCTCTTTTTGTAGTGGCAAGGAAATGGAAACTGAATGGATGCTCATCAGTTGGGGAATGGCTGAATAAGCTGTGGTATATAAATGTTATGAAATATTATTGTTCTGTAAATAATGTTTTCCGAAAAGTCTGGAGAGACTTACGTGAACTGATGCTGAGGGAAGTGAGCAGAACCAGGAGAACACTGTACACAGCAACAGCAAGATTATATGATGATCAATTGTGATGGCTCTTTCCAACAATGAGATGATTGATGCTAGTTCCAAGACTTTGTGATGAAGAGAGCCATCTACACCCAGAGAGTGGATCACAACATAGCATTTTCACTCTTTTTGTTGTTGTTTGCTTGCATTTTGTTTTCTTTCTCATTCTTTTCCCTTTTTGATCTGGTTTTTCTTGAACAGCAAGATAATTGTATATATATATTTGTTTTTACATATATTAGATTTAATATATATTTTACTATATTTAACATATATTGGATTACTTGCCATGGGAGTGGGGAGAAGGGGGGAAATTTGGAATACAAAGTTTCAAAGGGGTCAGTGTTGAAAACTTCTCCATGCATATGTTTTGAAAATAAAAAAGCTTTAATAAAAATAATAAAAAATTTTGAAAAAGGAAGAAATATCCTCTACAGCTCCTAAACTCCATCCTCCTGCAGCACTTAGATCATGGAATCCATTAAACACTTGCAGAGCTGTGAGCAGATATTGTCCAGTCCTGCAACACAGTTAAAATTGGAAAAAGAAGAGATGGGTTAGGGTGTTGTTTTTATTATTTCCAATTGGCAAAAGAAAAGTTCTGGCTGGATCAGCATCATTGGTGAAGGGTTAATCAAAGGCTCCCTGAGGATCGGGAAAGAAGACAGTGTACTCAGTTATTAGCTAAGGCAAACAGGAAGGTTGATAAAGGGAATTTTTTTTGTCAATATCTAAACATTTATATTTAAAGTTTTGAGTATCAAATTCTATCCCTCCTTCCCTCCTGGAGAGGTTAAGCAATCAGATCTATGATTCTACATATGCAATTGTGTAAAACATTTCCAGATTAGTCATTTTATTCAAGAAGACACAAATAAAACACGAAAGTGAAAACTTTGGTCTGTATTCAGTCAATATCAGCTCATTCTCTGAAGGCGGCTACTAGGCTTCCTATTAGACCCTTGGGATTGCCTTGGATCATTGGATTGCTAAGAAGAGCTAAGTCTCCGAATGGGATATTTAAAGGGAGACTGCAGATGAGTAGGGGGAAAGTTGGCTCAGGACAGCCTCAGCTCTCCCTTGCCAGTCTCCTCCCCCAGCATTTGCTAGACTGCTTCCTCCATTCAAATGGCATGTTTCAGTCCTTTTCATTTCCATTTCCATGAAGAATTTCAGGGATTTTTTTTCTTGGTCCTGAGATTTTAACTAAAAACACCAATATAAAAGTATCCAAATTAGGCTCTCTAACTTGGGAATTTGTTTTTGAACTAGGATATTTTATAATATTATAATATTTTATTCTTTATATTATTTATTACCAGTTTATTTATATTATTACCAGTTAAAGATGACCATGGAAAGGTTCAGAAATAGAGGAACATGCTTCTTTTTTCAAGTGTGAAAAGAAATAGGGATCTGAGAATAAGAGGATTAAGAAGATAAATTCTGACTTGCACTGCCTTGGGAATGAGGAAAACCTTGGGTTCAAGTCCTGCCATGGGCCTTTACAAGCTGCGTGACTTTGGGCAAGCCAATTTCCCTCTCTGCTTCAGTGTCCTCGTGTGTAATTTGGGAGCATGCTCTAGGATCCCTTCCTGCCCCAAAATCTATGATCCATGCATTAGAATTTTGTTGCTCAGTCATGTCCGACTCTTCACATCCCCATTTGGTGACTTCTTGGCAGAGATGCCGGAGTGGTTTACCATTTCCTTGTCTGATTCATTTTCCGGATGAGGCAAACAGAGGGAAGCGACAGAGTCTCAAGTCAGTTTTGAACTCGAGGAGCTAAGTCTCCCTGACTCCATGTACTGAGCCATCAAGCTGCCCCATATGCATCCGAGGGGAAGATGCAGATAATTGAAAGAGGAGCAGAAATTTCATTTATTTTTATTACCTTCCTATTTCAGTTGATTAAGTGGTCTGCAATAGGCAGAGAAGGTAATGGTCCCTACGCTTTTACATTCTAAAATTAGAGGCTGCAGACAGGACACATATAAACCAAAATCTGCTTGTGACCTCCACTCAAAAGCCTTCTCAACCAAATTGGGGAGAAGGCTGAGCCTGGAATTTCCAACCAAAAGGGTCCATCCTTAAAGATGCAAAGAGGGGTCACTCAAGAGCAAGGTGACGTTTGACTCAACTGCCCAAGAGAATGCCAAACTGTACCCAGCAGTCATGGCTTCTTCATTTAAATGGAACAATGACTCTCTCTTTGCCAGGCAGCTCCCCCCTCTAAATGAATTGCACGGAGTAATTGAAACATGTTCTGGGGAAGTGGGAGTGGGCCATTCCTGCAAGTTTGAGAGTAGAGCTATGGTAACCTCTCCCTTCCTAGGTCCCTATTTCAAGGCTTCTCAAGCTAGCCGGGCTTGGGTTCAGTCAGTCCAATTTGCTGGGGCTGTTGTTTAGACTTGCGGGGAAGGTCACATGCCCTCCCTGGCAAGCAAGGTTTATGGGCTCTCTCTAATTAGCAGTACCCTCCATCAGACAGACTATTGGCCAAACTCCAAGGCGAGAGTTTTTCAGAGGCCCCTGGTGAAGGAGAAAACAAGGTTACTTAGCCTGTGACTGGAATTCTTGGCTCACATTACCCCCAGAGACCTGGCCGGCCAGGGGGGCTTTCCTTTGGAATTCTGCTTTGAGTGAGGAACTAGAAACTTAGGGAAAGGAAGACTTAGAGAGTCTTACGGATCACCCCCTTATCTTTTCCCTAGGGTTTATGGGGCAACCCTTTGGTCTTCTAGAGGGCCATTGTTGGCAAGCCCTTGTGAAGTAATTCTTCAGGCAGTCCACCCCTACAGAAAAGGAAGTTGGGGTTCCAGTGTCTATAAAATAAACTGTCCTATGGCACTGGCCCAAGAGAGGCGAGTCAGAGATTCCATCTGGGACACATATGCTATTACTAGCCATGAGAACTGTGAAAATGTGGGTCAGAGCCATCAGAACTGCCAGGGAGTGGCTGGAGCTCAGGAGGGGTAAATGGGCAGGGATGCTGGGTTTTGGTTTGGGGGATTTGGGGGGGGATTTTAGGGAGGAAGGGGTTGGTAAATTTAAGCCAGATGCTGAACATTCGATCTGCAGTCTAAGATGTTTCTGTTGAAGCTACAGAATCCTGACTCCAAAGGTCAGGGTGCTTCTCAGGCATGTCACATGTTAACCTGAGGCAGGGGAACTCCCTAAGAGACATAGGTGAGTTCCCATTCCCTGGGGCCAACAAACCCAAGCCAAAAGAAAAACACCTTGCAAGCAGCCGCTATGACTGGGCTCGAGTTCCAAGGGCACTGAGTCACAGGGTACAGTTGGCTTTGCTCCAGAACAGAGCTGCTTCTGGGTGTCTGGGAGGAGTGGGGGAAGGGAGGAGGAAATGATCTCCAACTCCTATTGCAGGACAGAGGAGTGGTGGAAAGGAGCCATGAGTGAAATCTCAGACACTCGACTTAATCCGGGGTCTGCTGGCTGGGCATCCGGGCTCCATCTCCAGCCATTTAGAAATGAGGTCACAGGGCTGCTGGCATCTCCTCGTGGCCTCTGGGGTTTTCTGTTGTTGTTGCGGCTGTATACTTGGCTTTCCTCTCACCGACCCAAACCGCCCAGGAAATCCTCATGAGTATCTCTCCCTGACTTTCCAGACACGGTGGGGGGGAAGGGGGAGGAGGAGGGGAAAAACTAGGGGGAGGAGAGAGGGAGGGATCTCCGAGATATTTCCTCGACTGTCCCTGAGCCCGGCACCCTGGACAGTCTACAGATTTAAAAGATGGAGGGGGACCCTGAGAAAGCTTCTCTGTAGTCTTCCCCACCCCAGCCATTGTGAGGCCCCAAGAGGTTCGGCTTAATTATACTTTGCTTAATTATAGGTCTCCTGGGATGAGGCTTTAGACCCAGATTCTTCAACTCCCAATCCAAGAGCTCTTTCCACTTTGAGACTTGCTTAGTAAGAAAAGGGAAAGAGCCCAGTCCAGCCCTGCTCAGCAAAGTGTCTCCCACCTCTAGATGCAGAAGGAGGCCAGCATGGAAACTCCCTGACAGAGGCTCGGACGGGGGGATAGTGGGGCTTGGAGGGCTAAGGTTGTCGTGGCTTTCTTCCTTCCTTCTTTCTTCCTCTTACTCTTTTTTTCTTTCTCTCTTTCTCGCTCTCATCTTTATTTCTCTTTCTTCCTCCCTCTCTTACTTTTTTTTTTCTTTCTTCCTCCCTCTCTTTCTTTTTTTCTTTCTTCTCTCTCTTTTTTTCTTTTTCTCTCTCTCTTTTTCTTTCTTCTCTTTTCTTTCTTTCTTTTTTCTTTCTTCCTCTCTTTTTTCTTTCTTTCTTTCTCTCTTTTTCTTTCTTCTCTCTTTTCTTTCTTCTTTCTTTTCTTTCTTTCTTTCTTTCTTTCTTTCTTTTCTTTCTTCTTCTTTCTCTCTCTCTCTCTCTCTTTTCTTTCTTTCTTTCTTTCTTTCTTTCTTTTCTTTCTTTCTTCTTTCTTATCTTTCTTTCTTTCTTTCTTCTTTCTTTTTTCTTTCTTTCTTTCTTTCTTTCTTTCTTTCTTTCTTTCTTTCTTCTCTTCTCTCTCTCTCTCTCTCTTTTCTTTCTTCTTTCTTTCTTTTCTTTCTTTTCTTTTCTTTCTTTCTTTCTTTCTTTCTTTCTTTCTTTCTTTCTTTCTTTCTTTCTTTTCTTTCTTTCTTTCTCTTTCTTTCCTTTCTTTCTTTCTTTCTTTCTTTCTTTCTTTCTTTCTTTCTTTCTTTCTTTCTTTCTTTCTTTCTTCTTTCTTTCTTTCTTTCTTCTCT